>NW_017732086.1:202168-215121 GCF_001890085.2 Hipposideros armiger
GTCACAATCAGGTGTCTGTTATAAACTGCCAGATGTAATTATAACTGATGAGTCAGAAACACAACATGGATAAGTGCACACAAGCTCTCCTGGAAACCAACCCATTAGGGGGAGAATCACAGCGGTGCACTCCCACGGGCACACTCCCATGAGGTATAAATTATGGTCTCTCAGACTCAGAAGAGGGGAACTAAAGAAAGAAACCAGATGAAGCACTCACTGCCAGACTCCACTGAGCTCAGCCCAACAAGGTTATCATGAGCCAGCCATGCCCCTGCCTGAAGACGAGATTGGCACTCTGTTGATGGGGGATGGAGCTGCTGGGATAAAGGTGCAGTGGGAAGACAGCTTTTCAAGGAGACAGTGAGAAGGATGGAACAAGTATTGGGGCCACTAGTCAGACTGCCGGCAGACTGGCACCTATGATTCAACCTCCAGCCAACAGGGCACCGTGATTATGGATGAGGGCAGAAGATGGCGTGCCATGGGCCATAACCAGGACCGTCACGTCCTAGCAGCAGCTTCCAAGCTAGAGAGGGAACTAGCTGAGACTGACAAGTGGGGTTTGTTGGACTTTTGGATGTTTCTGACAACGGATATGGTCAGCTGTTTAGAGAACCAGATACCAGGACAATAAGGCAGATGCTCATGGTTTCCTAGCCAATAAGCATCCCCCTGAACTTCTTCCTTGCTGACCAGGCCACTGCCCACTGCAGAGGTGAAACGCCATCCACTCACTTTCCCAGCGTCCCTTGCAGCTGGGAAATGAGCACATGACCTCACCCTGGCCAATGGAATCTACGGAGAAGTCCACTGAGGGGCTTCTGGGTAAGAGTTTCCTCCTAAATAATACATTCTTCTTCACTTGATGAATATTGGGTTGAAACTGGATAAAATTAGTCATGAATCAGTCTATCTGCCAATCATTAACAAACACATTTTTTTTAAGTCACCATTTTGTAAGAATGTAGGCTTCTCCGGTGTTTGGAAAACAACAAACATTCTAAAAGCCCTAAGAGGTGCACCCAGGAGGTTCTGGAGGCCAGGCTAGGACAAAGGAGAGCAGCAAAGTGACTCCCCGTAGAATAAGCAGAAGTCACTATACCTCCAGAGAATTGAACAAAGAAGAAATGCAACTTGCAAATTGTCTAAAGTGAACGTTCCTGCTGACAAAATGCTCTCTAAGGTCTACCTGTGAGGGAATGGGGTTAGGGACTACCACCTTCTCCCCTGAGACCCCAGACTCACAGCCCCCCATGTGGTTTCCACATTCAGTTATTCCTTTCAAGGACCTGGGAACCACCCCCTACCAACAAATCAAGTTTACCAAGTATAAAAAACGACCCCCTCAAAGTCTCCCTGCCGGGTGGAGGGCCATGAGAGCTGCCCCAGCTGCCTCACGGATCTTCTAGAGGACAGAGGAGAGGGGCTTCCAGGCCTTCAACCTGCTGACCTGGCTCTCGCCTCTCGGCTCACCCACACCAGCATGCCTCATGGCTCCTCTCCGGCATCCCCGTTTGGCAGAGTTCAGCACCTTCACCACTGTCTGCCTTTCATACACGGAGGGAGGCCAGTCGGGAGACCTCTAATGCATTTCCATGTCAGAACCAGGTTTTGCCAAGACCCCAAATAGTACAGCCAGGTTTCTTTGTTCCTGGCTTGATAGTTAAAGGAACATTGTATAAGTGTGAGAGTAATTTAACTATAAAGGGTTCATCAGTGAACATGGTTCACTATGCCATGTGGATCATAAAAGCGGTAGGTAGACCTAATTCTCAGCAGGCAGGCAGCCTCCCCAGCAAGCAGCATGTCAGAGTGCAAGTGAGTTTGAGTTACTTTATTATGTAAATACCACTGAATCCATTCTGAGGCATAAATGGCAATTATTTGTAAACTAAATTTTAACTATTATGAGTACCAAATTACTCGTAGTACCCCTCACGCCTCTATTAAGAATAGCCATAGAGGAGGCAACTCTTTAAATAGGCTGTCTTCTAACCTTCCTAGAAACCAAGAACATGAGGGAGGAAGCTATTCCCTGTAGCTGCTTTATTGGAATTCATGTCAAATCAAGTCTTATCAATTCACTGGGCGTCTCCCCTCAGCTCAGCACCGGGAAATCTGCTGAGGGAATTTCCTAAGAAGTGTTTGCCACCCATGAACCTGAAGTTCCTTTCAGTCCAAGACTTTCAAACTGAAAAGGGTATAAGAATGACTATAGGCAGTACCCAAGGTCCAGATGGAAGACAATAAATGAAAGTATCTACCAAAACCCAATGATCCCCAAGCATCTCTGAGCACCCTGCACTTGGCACCCACATCCCCAGAGACCTGGAGTAGACCATCACCAACAAGAAAACCATGCACTTTTCATCATCATTCTACGCCCTCAGCACAACGTGATCTCTCTCCCTCTCCCCACCCCCCTCTCTCTCTCTCCCACTTACTCAAAGGCCATCTCTCCTGATATTCCCAGGTGCCCCAATCAGAATGAATGGCTTCTCTCACCAGACTCTCTGTGGGCCACTTACACCTCAAATCAGGAGTTCCTTACTATGGTTTATGGGCAGGAGAATAGGAAATCAGAGGCAGATCTCCCCAGAGCTCATTATTCTTTAATTGTTATTATACAAGTAATATACATGTCTGCAGGAAAGAGAGAGAAAAAAACTAAACAAACAAAAGGAGAGAGGGAAGGAGAAAGGGAAGGGAGGAAGGGGCAAGGGAAGAAAGGAAAGAAGTCTTTAAATACTAATTAAATACAAATAAAAAATACTGCACTTTCACCACCCAGAAATAACAGGTGTCAACATTGTGGTTAGCCTTCTCTCTAGACATTTTTCTACACGTATATAGATAAAGACAGGAGTGTAGATGTAGTTATATATACAGAAATAGATAATGTTTCCATTAAAAAATGAAATAATACTGCACTACGCTGTTTTATGAACTGCTTGTTTCATTTGGCAATGTATACCGACCATCTTTCCGTATCGAGAAATATCCTTCCAATGTCAGGCAGGTCAGTGATTCAGCCAAAAGTCCATGCCATTTCCTCCATCCATTAGCTACAGGAAAAGAAGCCACCAAAGGTAAATGCCAGACTCCCTCCTGAGCTGTACCCTCCTGGGAGTAGCTGATCATGCGGCACCCCACACAGGCAGCCGGGCAGCTCAGCACTTGTGTACAGACCCAGACCCAGAAATGCGGGCTTGGGAGCTTCAATACCCAGGCACACCATTACCTTCCACTCATTCTGGCCTCAGCAAGGTTTGAATCAAGAAAGCATGGGACAGTCCCAAAAGTAAAGGGATCTGTGCCTCATTTCATGGGGACTGCACAGAAGCAGTGTCTTGTGTGGACAGTACAACATTTACACAAAACAGCCCGAATCAGGGACTAGAGTTTTAAGGGATGCAGCCCAAAATGTTCAACATCATGTTTACTGACCTCAGAGTATTCTATGGTAAGGATGTATGTTTTTGTTTGCTTATTTATTGCTTATTTATCTAATTCCTAATATCTCATTTAGGATGTTTCATTTATTATTGTTATCATTAAAAATGAATCACTATGGGGCCGGCCGAGTGGCATGTTGGTTAGGAGTTGGCTTGGAATGCCAGCTCTGAGCAGCAGGGCCCTGGTTCAGATCCCACATGGACCAGTGACGCTGCACCCTTTACAGCTAAGATGGTGAACAACAGCTCAACCTGGAGCTGGGCTGCCATGAGTCGCCACTGGCAATGGCGTAGGCTGCAGTGGAGCTGCAGTGGGCTGCTGTAAGCCACCTTGAGCAGCTGTCCAATGGCCGGCGAGCGACTATCTCACCTGGGAAGAGCACAATGATAATACCAACATGGGCCAGTGAAGAAATGTCCTCCACAACTAGACTAAAGAACCAAAGGACAGCAGCTTGTCTGTTTCCGTTCCCCAATTCTCCAATGCTGTTTCCCTCTCCCAATTCCCCAATAAAATCTTTTTAAAAAAAATCACTATGAATATGTTTGCCAGGTCTTTGTGCATTGCCATATATATTTCCAAAAGATAAATTTCTAGAGATAGAATTGCTGAGTAAAGAGGATACATAATTTTAATGTCTTTAAATTAACCAAATTTATATATTAATTTTAGACTTACATTTTAAAATGCACAAAAGAAATGGCCTGCATCTTATCCTCACCTTCACCACCACTGGACAAAAATAAAATACAGGGAGGAGCAACCAGCCCCGCATTGTCTTAACTCATAGATCTTTGACTGCTAATGAGAGTGACTAGTTCTGAAAATAGCTATAGGTTGATTTTATCTCTTCTCTTGTGCATGGTGCATTCTTAACCTTTACTCCTGTACTCCTTGACATCCCACCACATGGGCACCTTAGAATGATGCACAGGAAACATGTTTTTCCCTGTTCTGGAGCCTTTGCAAGAGTCAGAAGACAAGTTCTCCAGTTCTCCTAGGGTCTATCTCCACCCCAGCCCATATCTCTAGCCTGATACCCAAATTTGACTGTAGAGGTACAGGAGCCTGGGTCTGGTCTGGTGATAAAGTACCAGCTCTTTTAGTCTCCAGCTCTAGAAATTTGAAGCCATTCTACCTGATGACAAGTCTACTCAAGGTCAGCCCCATCCCAGACATCTGCTAGCTGCCTCCACATTGGAGTTCTGCCTCACCTCCCTGCAACTGCCCCCCAAATCATGACATTTCACTTCTTCTACCAGAATTCCCCGATATTAAGGATGAAGGTGTGTAAGAGAGACCCAAGATGGCAGAGTTGATAAACACTGTGCCTGTGTCCTTCCGTGAACACATTAAAATCACAACAAAATTATAGAACTATCAACCTGGAGAACCATCTGAAGGCAAGCTAAACAAATCCTGAGACTGGTAGGAGGGGGCAGAGACGTGCAATGCGCCCCAAACCTCCATGTGGCTATTGAGAATCAGGACAGATATCTCAGCCGCTAAGGTTCCCCCCAGAGGAGTGAGGGACCCCAGCCCCCCACACAAGGCTCCCCAACCCAGAATGCTGGTGCTGAGAAGAGGAGCCCCCTACAACATCTGGATGTAAAAAACAGTGAGGATTCCGACCATTCGGGCGGGACAGAAGGCTGCAGGGAACTCAGGCGTCCTCTTAAACAGCCTGCGCACAGACTCACTCGCAGCACTCACCTTGGGCTCTAGCAGAAGGATGGTGACTCAGGAGACCTCAGAGACATATGAGGGCAGACTGAGGAGTGTAGCTTCAGAGGGAGGACTGGAGGAAAGTCAGAATTTTCTCAGTGAGGAGTCCTCTTCCCATGTAGCCGGCAGGTGGGCGCCATCTTGCCTGTGTTGAGCCTGCCCCCACCACGGCCAAAACTGATTCTGATTGGCCTGGTGAGCTCTGCTGCTTCACCCTTTTGACTCAGCTGGGACACTGCCTCACCCAATTCTCACACAGCCAGAAGCACTTTCTCCATGAACAGCCAGTTCTTCCTACATCACACTCTTTCTAGGAAAACTGTCAGGGTCCATGGTCCCAGGCTGGCAGTGACTTGCCTCGGTGTGCTCTGAGACTTTTGCTGAGTAGCTACAGTCTCAGCACTGGCATCAAATCAGAATCTGCATTATTAACCTAGTGACCACAAATCTTCCCACTTTAGTGACTCCCTGACACCCTGCCTCTATTAACTCGTGTCTGCACAAGGCTTTATCTCTAGCTCAATCTTAAGGGAACTGGCAGGCGTTCCAGGTGTCACAGCTTTTTGCAGAGTTATCCCAGGCCTGGTACTGGTGGCAGCCATCCTCAGTTCTCAGTGTGGCCTCTCCTACACGCCTCTAAGTTTAACATAGGCAGTGAACAACTGTGGATCACTTTGTATCTCCTACCAGGTAGCCCCCAGCCAGTGGGTGACCCGGGCCTGCACCAAAGCCCCTCCCAAGAGGCCCCAGAACCAACATATTAGGGGTTGGCTTCAGACCATAACAGAGCACCATCCAGTTAGTCCATGTGGCACACAAAAAGGGTGGTCTCAACAGGCACTAGAGCCCAGTGGGGTGAATCCCACTCAGTGGCATAAGCCTCCTGCACAGCAGCCCATAAGCAGTGGACATGACCAAACCCCACAGCCATATAGCTGGAGGACCAATGCCACTCACTGACATGCCAATAGCAATCAAGGCTCAACTGTAACAGAAGGACATACACAACCCACACAGGAGATATTCCTGAAGCACCCAGAGCAGGTGACCAGGGAGACTGTGCCAGGGCCCCACAGGGCACCCACTACATAAGGCCATCTGCCCAAGACTGGGATACATAGCAGATCTACCTAATACATAGAAACAAACACAGAGAGGCAGCCAAAAAGAGGAAACAAAGAAATACATCCCAAATGAAAGAACGGGAGAAAAATCCAGAGAAAGAACTAAGCAAAATAGAGGCAAGGAACCTACCAGAGACTGAGTTCGAAACAATGGTTATAAGGCTGCTCAAGGAACTTAGTGAGGACTTCAATAGAGAGACAACAAGCATAAAAAGGACATAGAAACCATTAAAAAAAACGAGTCAGAAATGAAGAATACAATAACTGAAATGAAGAATGTACAGGAAGGGATCACCAGCAGACTAGATGTAGCAGAGGATTGAATCAGCAATTTGGAAGACAAGGTAGCAAAAAAACACCTAATCGATACAGCAAAAGAGAAAAAGAATTTTAAAAATGAGGATAGTTTAAGAGACCTCTGGGACAACATCAAGCATAACAACATTCACATCACAGGGGTACCAGAAGGAGAAGAGAGAAAGCAAGGGATTGAGGACCTATTTGAAAAAATAATGACTGAAAACTTTCCTAACCTGGTGAAGGAAATAGACATACAAATCTAGGAACTGCAGAGAGTCCCAAACAAGATGAACACTAACAGGCCTACACCTAGATACATTATAATTAAAATGGAAAAGGTTAAAGACAAGGAGAGAATTCTAAAAGCAGCAAGAGAAAGGCAACTAGTAACTTATAAGGGAACCCCCATAATAGTGTCAACTGATTTCTCAACAGAAGATTTACAGGCCAAAAGGGATTGGCAGAAAATATTCAAAGCGATGAAAAGCGAGGACCTACACCAAGAGCACTCTACCCAGCAAGGCTATCACTTAAAATCAAAAGACAATCAAAGAGCTTCCCAGACAAGAAAAAGCTAAAGGAGTCCATCACCACCAAATCAGTGTTACAAAGAATGTTAGAGGGACTTCTTTAAGGTGGGGAAAAAAAAAAGGGATCAAAATTATGTATAATAAAATGATAATAGCTACATATCTATCAAAAATTACTTTCACTGTAATGGATTAAATGCTCCAATCCAAAACATAGAAAGGCTGAGTAGATATGAAAACAAAACTCTTACATATGCTGCCTACAAGAGACTCACTTCAGATTGAAAGACACACACAGAAAGTGAAGGGATGAAAAAAGTTATTTCATAAAAATGGAAATGAAAAAAAACAAAACAGAAAAGCTGGAGTAACAATACTTATACCAGACAAAATAGACTTTAAAACAAAGGCTATAACAACAGACAAAGAAGGGCCCAGTAATCCCACTTCTGGGTATTTATCAAAAGAAATCCAAAATGCTACTTCAAGGGGACGTGTGCATCCGTATGTTCATTGCAGCATTGTTTACAATGGCCAAGATGTGGAGGCAGCCTAGGTGTCTGTGGATGGATGAATGGATAGTTAGTGGTACATATGTTGCTTGGTCAGTGGAATATTACTCAGCCATGGAATGGAAATGGGTTCTTGCCATCTGCGGTGGCATGGAGGGACATGGAAGGTACTGTGCTAAGTACAGTGTTAGAGAAAGACAGATGCAATGTAATTTTGCTTATATGTGGAATCTAAAGGATAAAATAAACAAAAAAACACAAAAAACAGAAAAAAACTCATAGATTCAGAAAACATTTGATGGTTGCAGGATGCAAGGGGAGTTGTGGTTATGGGTGAAAAAAGGGAAAAGGGTTAAGAAGTATAAATTGGTTGTTAAAAGTAGTCATGGGGATGTAGGGTATAGCATAAGGAATATACTCAATAATATTGTAATACTATGTATGGTGTCATATGGAAACTAGATTTGCTAGGGTGATAGATGGGAGGGAGTTGGGGGACAGGGTGAAAAAGGTGAAGGGATTAAGATGTACACTCTGGTATTTACAAAATAATCATGGATATGTAAAGTAAAGCATGTGGAATATAGTCAATGATATGGTAATAACTATGCATAGTGCCAGGTGGGTACTAGACTAGTCAGGGGGATCACTTCTTAAATTATACAAACATTTAACCACTATGCTGTACTCCTGAAATTAATATAAACTAATAATACTGAAGGTCAAGAAAAACTGCTGTATTAAAAATAAAAAGCACTTTTTAAAGAAAGCATAGGAGATTACCTATATTCAGATAATAGATAGATAATAATGACAAATGGCAGCATTTTGTAGATTCTATAACAGAGGTAAAGCCAATGTGCTGTACAAAGGCAGCATCAGGTTTGGAAAATTGAGAAGGGCTTCCTGGAGGAAGTTGAATTTAAGCCCAGTGGAGACAGGGAAAATCAGGCCAGGGAGAGAAACAACAGCCTGAGTAAAGGCATAGAAGTGGGGAAGTAAATTCAGAGCTGCTGAGTCCTGTTAAGCGGAGGGTAGTTTGTCTAAGAAGGAGGGATAGAAGCTAATGTTAGGCAGGGAAGCTGAGGCCAAACTCTGGAGGCCTGAATGCCAGGCCAAGGAGAAGGGAGTTTTATCATCAGCATCTGAGCAAGGAAAACATATCATAGTCAGATGTGATCAGCTATAAATTGCCTACAATTATGCTTATTCTGAAATTAGACAATTCACCAAGAAAGATAAGAAAGCTGTAAATTGCCTATTATGCCTGGAAAACTAACACTAATCCTTGCCATTGATGTGGGCAGACTTCTGCTTGTCTATGTATCGTGCAGCATAATAATGGATATATACAGGGTCCCACACATGCCATTTTGATGTGGGGATTTGCTTACAACCCAGAAAACTTTGTGTGTGTTTTGTCTTCATAGTTTATTGGTGTGGGTCACTCTGTAAGCTCGTCTCCTCCAATATTTCCAGGAAGAAGGAAGGGCAGGTGTCCCTGCTGCACCAAGATCCTCAGACACATCTGGGGAGCTTCTCCCCCCCACTTCCATCTCCTGCTTTTAACCCGACCAGTGGGCCAAGCCAAAGCGCCTCCCTTTTCTCTTCTCTCCATCTCCAAAGCTCTTCCTCCCAGCCCGGGAAGGGTTCTTACTGCCTTCTTGTGTGTTGGAAACTACGCTTATATCACAGCCTCCCTAGTTCTCTATTCTATTATTCACCTGCATAAACTCTAAACGCTAGTCCTCCAGTGTTGGCTCCCATAGAATCCACAAGCCCTACTTCTCTCAAAGAAGCTGGCCTGGCTATACACACAAAAATCTTGCAAATGAAAGTCACAGCTGCTGTCTCTCAAGTGAACTTCGAGAGCCTGTCTTGGAAGTCAGGAACAGAAATTGGTCTTCACTCTTTGGCTAGATTCTGCATAGCCCCCTGTATAGTTAAGAATTTAATTTTGGGGCCAACCAAGTAGTGCATGAGAGTTGGCTTGGGACACCAGCTCTGAGCAGCAGGGCCCTGGTTCAGATCCTACATGAGGGCCAGTGACGCTGCGCCCTCTACAGCTAAGATGGTGAACAACAGCTCAACCTGGATCTGGGCTGCCGTGAGTTGCTGGCAACAGTATAGGCCACAGCCCTTGCTGCAGTGGGTTGCTGTGAGCTACTGTGAGTGGCTGGCAGCCAGCATGAGTGGCCAGCAGCCACTGTGAGTGGCTGTCCAATGGCCAGCGAGCGACTGACTCGCCCGGGAAGAGCGCAATGATAATACCAACATGGGCCAGTGAAGCGACGTCCTCCACAACTAGGCTGAAGAACAAAAGGACAGCAACTTGTCTGTTCCCCTTTTCTGATTCCCCAACTTTGTTCCCCTCCCCCAATTTCCCAATAAAATCTTTTTTTTTTTAAATTTAATTTTGCCCAAAGAAAGGTCTGGCTTTTGCCACTGATCCCTGAGGAGATCTTCTCTAAGCCCTTGAAATGTCCTGCATGATAAGCGTGTCCTTGCTTACCTGGGGGCTTTGGACCACACCAGAAAGTCTACCAATGGATTTATGGTGGGGGCTTTGAGTCACATGATACCAAGTCAACTTCTGAAGAAGCTGGAGCCTGAATCAGCCACATGAGCATTCAACCATGCATTCAACCCCAATAAAAACTCTGGACACTGAGGCTCAGATGGGCTTCCCTGGTTGACAGTACATCATATACATTATCACACATCCTTGCTGGAAGAGTAACGCTATCCATGACACTGGGAGAGAACAACAGAAAGCTCCACACTTGGAGCTTTCCTAGACTTTGCCCCATGCATCTCTTCCTTTGGCTGATCTTAATCTGTATCTTTTCCTCGTAATAAACCATAACCTGGAGTACAACAGCTTTCAGAGAGTTCTGAGTCCATTGAGTGAATTACCAAACCTGAGGATGGTCTTGGGAACCCTCTCAACATGCAATTGGTGTCAGAAGTTATGGCGGTCCTGGGAACTGTTCCTCTAACTCTGCACCCCAATCCAGTAGATGCTTCAGCCTCAGGGGGAACAGAGGGATGCAGAGCAACAAAAATTACCAGCAATGACAATTATGTCAGGCAACATTTCAAAATATTATCCTATCACACATAAAAAAACGAACAGCGCATAGCAATACATGGCAAATGCTAATAACGAGGTGCACACTCTGGATGTTACTGAATTTCAGAAGACAGAACAGGGACTGTGGGCAGAAGTGGTCGGGAAAGACTTCATGGAGAAGGTGGGACATGAGCTGGGGTTTCGAGAATGAAGAGAAATTAAACAGGCGGAGCAGAAGGGCTTTCCAGGTAGGAAGAAATGGTTTATATCAGTGTACTAAATTGGTGTATCACTTAGAAATCTAGGGAGAAAAGGTTACAACAGAAAATTATGGTAGTTATTAGCCTTGAAAGCTTCCTGAGGTTATTTATTTCCTTGAACTCCCTCATTAGCCAATCACTGTGAAAGTCTTTTCAAAATACCAAGAGTCATCTTGCAAATTTGGAACACAGAGGTAAGGGTCCTACTCTTGATTCTTCTTTTATCTTTTCCACAGCCCATGCTAAACATGTATGTGTGAAAGAGTAAATTGGACATGAGAAAAACGGTGTTGGTGAAGACTCTGGTGGCCTTCACACCCACAAGAAAGTCTTGGTAATTAACAAAGCTGCTGCTTTGCCAAACTCCAGGAGGTGCCATTCACACAGAATGACAGTGAATAGTGCCCCCTAGAGTTGTGAGACGCAGCTGCCCGCATGGATAGGAAAACTTCAAGGCTGTAGATCTGATACGAAATTGCTGACTCTGATAAGAGGAGTTATAAAACTTGGGCACTCATACTGAAAGCCATAATTAAGCTAACAGACACCACACACACACACACACACACACACACACACACACCCTGACAATTAGACCTATTAACCAATGTAACTTTATGGAGGCACAGACGCCAATGATATCAGAGACTTGTTGTTTAAAGGAGGTAATCAGCACAAAAGGATCAAATGCTGGAAGCAAGGAGGATCATAGCTGCTCTATCCAATTCAGCCTGGTGCTGGGAGCCACCATCAACCAGGGTCCTCAGCCCTGGGTGGCACAAGAATTCAGAAGCAATAAACCTGAGCTTCTGAATATTCCCACCTATCTTAGTCAGTTCTGGCTGCTATAACAGAATACCATAGTTTATAAACAATGGAATTGTATTTCTCATAGTTCTAGAGGCTGGGAAGTCCAAGGTCAAGGTGCCATCAGGCTTGGTGTTTGGGGAGAGTCCACATCTTGTATAATAGATGGACATCTCCTCACTGTGTCCTCACATGGCAGAAAGGACAAGAGAGCTCTCTAGGGTCTCTTTAATAAGGACACTAATCCCACTCATGAGAGTTCTGCCCTCATGACCTAATCACCTCCCAAAGGCTCCACTTCCTAACGCCATCACATTGAGGGTGAGAATTTCAATATGAATTTTAGAACAAAATTTAGTGCATATAGGGACCTGGCTATATGGACCTTTTGTCATCTGTTTCCTCCAAAACAATATAGAAAATAGTATTACCCTTTTTAACATGGCTCATAACATTTTTAGGGAGACCATGACCCCACCCTGAAAATTCTATAAAAGTTCTGAACTCTTACCCCAGAAACACAGAGAGAAAGAGAGAGACAGAGAGAGAGTTTTGTGCAAATCTCCAGACATCCTGAAGCTCACCCCCAAAACTGAACTGCATCACACAACCAAAATGTGATCCTGCTCCTGAACTAGAAGCATCCCTTCCTTATTAACACTCAGCACTTTACCTGTCAAGAGCTTTTGAATTTTAACTATGCTTTAGCGTCAGTGTGGTAATTTACTTTAAAAAGAGTTTGGTTTGAACTATGTAATGTGCAAAAGGTGATTAGTTAGCATATGAAAAACTCCAAGCCAGAATCTACAATTCAGAGGTGGCTACAAAGCCCCTTAAATATTGTTACTTTAATCTACTCCATGGGTTTCTTAAATAGCATAAAGGATGTTAGAAATAATTTATTTTAGTGAAACAAGTGGTATCCAATGATTATGGTTGTTATAAAAAAATTATCCAGGCTCGTTGAAGACATTAATGTTAACTAAAATAAACCAGACACAAAAGGATATAAACTGTATGGTTCCACTTCTATATGGTTCCTAGAGAAGGAAATTCATACAGACAAAAAGCAGAACGGTGGTTCTGGGGGCTGGGGGCTTAGGGAGAATATTTAATGGGTGCAGAGCTTCAGTCCTGGATGATGAAAAAGTTCTGGAGATGGA
>NW_017732086.1:215716-223473 GCF_001890085.2 Hipposideros armiger
GAATCAGCCAAGACCAGGACCTAATACCATTGGAAATACCTTTGGAAAAACCTTTAGAGAAGTCCTGTCCCCACACGTTAGGGACTCCAACAAGCACCTCGTGTGAACACCTTAACCCAATGTGGATGCAATGATTTATGATGAGAAGAATAGCCAGTCTTGGACTCTAAGCTTGACCCCAAATTCACCAGAAATCATAGCATTCACCTTGAAGTACCACTTTCATGAAGTCAGTAAGAGGAGCCTCCCCTGAGCTTACAGGAGCAGGTTGCATGATGGTATAGCTGGTTTTATGCTGGTATCGCCGGCAGAATTTTGTCAGATTTGCTTTCATTGTAACACCCCGCCACCAGCCAGGCTGTGGAGGACTATATTCCCTTGTAATCACCAGAAGCTGCTAGTCTTTTACCCAAAGAACCTGACAATTGCTGAATAGGCCACATTTGCCTAAGCCATTCCTCAAGTCAGGAGAAAATCAAGACTTGATCTCCAGCCAAGAATGCAGCAAAACAAACTGGCTCAGGCCTCCACCCTGGCCCCAGTAAAGCAGTCAGCTGCCCAGGGGCTTACACCAAGAGCAGATTGCTTTGACTTTAAGAAAAGCCACAAGACGAATAGAGTTCCATGTTTTCCCCAGATTCAATGAGAGAAATTGAAGCCACACCAGCATGTTTTAGGAACAGCTGTAATATTTTACCAGCTGTTGGAGAATATGAGGCAGAAAAGGAAAAATGGTTCTATTTAATTAAAGAGTGGACCTAATATTCATCAGGAAGCACAATATAAATAAATATATATCTTTGATATGAAGTGTTGGACTATATCATAACTAAGCTAAAAAGCTCATAAAAATAGAAAATCGTTAATTCTCAAAATTCAGACGTACTGTGTCAAAAATATCATATTGTGCTGTATTATAAGTTCTCACTTAACATCGTCAATGGGCTCTTGGAAACTGACTTTAAGCAAATTGACAAATAACACCACCTATTTTACCACAGACTAATAGATAGAAACAAGAGTTAAGTTCCTACAGCATATTTCTGAACATCCCAAAACTTCTAAATAAAGACTTAACAACACTTCTAATATTAAACATTGAAATAAATGTGAGCTAAACATACATTTAAGGATGATGAATAGAAACAAGTCAGATAATGATTTTCCAACTGGCTTATTCCAGCTCAGGGTTGTGGGCGGCCGAAGCCTCTCCCAGCAGTTCAGGGCACAAGGCAGGACCCACCCTGGACAAGGCGTCCTGCTATCACAGGGCCACTCACACCCACACCCACAGTCACTCAGAATGGGACAGTGGAGACACACCATTCACCTCACGTGTACAGCATTGGGATGGGAGGAAACCAGATGACTCAGAGGAAGCCCACACAGACATGGGCAGAGCGTGCAGACTCCATAGAGACAGTGATCCCGGCCAGAAGCAATTGTTTTTCTTTTTCGTTCTTTTTTTTAAGATTTTTATTGGGGAATTGGGGGAAGGGGAACAGACAAGTTGCTATCCTTTTGTTCTTCAATCTAGTTGTGGAGGACGTTGCTTCACTGGCCCAAGTTGGCACCATCATTACGCTTTTCCCAGGCGAGGCAGATCAGTCGCCAGCTTCTGGACCGCCGCTCACTGCGGCTGCAGGCCACTCACGCTGGCTGCTGGCCACACACGGTAGCCCATGGCAACCCACCTGCTATTGCTGGCGACTCACGGCAGCCCAGCTCCAGGTCAAGCTGTTGTTCAGCATCTTAGCTGTAGAGGGCAGTGTCACTGGCCCTCATATGTGGGATCTGAACTGGTGTCCTCTGGCATCCCAAGCCAGCTCTTAACCATCATGCCACTCGGCCGGAGCAATTGTTTTTCTCATCAAAGTTATAACAAAGTCACATTGTACTAAACAGTTTGCTGTACTCACTTTTTTTTTTTTTAGCTGAGCCATCCTGCTACCTGTTGGCAGCTCAGCGGCAGCTCAGCTCAGGCCAGACTCAAACCACTGCTGCTCAGAGCTCGCACGCTTGAGCGAGCTCTTAATCAACTGAGCCACTCAGCCAGCTCTTGTACTCACCTTTTTACTTTAAAGGAAGCACTTTATGGTTTCTTTTTGGCATATCCAAATGTGAAGGAAAGGGAAAGAGAATGAAAGCTTGGGAAGGACAGATTAAGAAAGGAGAAGGAAGAAATTAAATAAACTCTCCTACTTCACACTTTTATCTTAGGCCCAAGCCAATGAGAGCGTGATGAGAAAAGAGAAGGGGTGGAAGGAATCATGGCAATTGATAGATGCTAGAGAGCTTAGGTGTTAGTTAGTTCAGGGTTCCTCAACCTCAGCACCATTCACATTTGGAGCTGGATAATTCTCTGTGGGAACAAGTGGAGGTGCCTGTCCTGTGCATGGTAGGATATTTAGCAGAATCTTTGTCCTGTACCCAGTAGAGGTAGTGACAGGCCAGGTGTGACAACCAAAAATGTCTTCAGGCATTGCCAAATGTCCACTGAAGGGCAAAACTACCCTCATTAAGGACACTGAACGAGTCTAACCTCTCCATTTTACAGGAAACTTTGGGAGAGACTTTGCCCAAGGCTGCTCAGAATTAAGAAAAGAATCCAGATTGTCCCCTAAAAGTCTGATCATTGAACCAAAAAGCCCATGTTTGCAAACAAAGTCTTCTGTTTTGTATAAACCTAACTCTAGTGAAAAATAGTAAAAGGATAATTATGTCATATTGGTAACACATCAAAAGGTAAAGAGAGCCATCCTTGGATGTGAGTGGGTGCTAAGTCAATCTGCCCAAAGAGTTTTGGCCCTTACGAAGGCACCATGAACTATCAGTCATCAGGAGCAGCAAAGGGTGTTGAGACAAAATATGTCAGCATTAATTTTATTTGTACCAAACTCAGAAAAAAAATCTAGTTTAGTACATAAGTCAAGGAATATTATACAGCCTTTAAAAAGAAGAACATTCTGTCACACGCTACAACATGGATGAACCTCCTTGAAGACTTTATACTAAGTGAAATAAGCTTATCACAAAAGGACAAATACTACATAATTCTACTTACATGAGGTTTTTTAAAGTAGTCACATTCATAGAATCAGAAAGTAGAATGGTGGTTGTCACGGGGGTTAGGAGGGGTGGGGAACTGCTGTGCAATGGGTATGGAGTTTCAATCATGCAAGATGAAAAAGTTCTAGAGATCTGCTGTACAACAATAGGTAACAATACTGCACTGTACATGTAAAAATTTGCTAATAAGGGTAGATTTTATGTTTTGCATCTTGACCACAATAAAATTTTTTTTAAAAGAACACAAGTCAAAGATAGTTACTATTCTATCTCCTTATTTCCTTCAGCGTGGGCTCCTATCTGGAAAAGTTTCCAGGGTTTGATCGATGACAACCTGGGAAACGCTGGTCCCAAATCCCAGCCCTCATTTATAAAGCTCGAATCATCACAAAGTTGCAGAATACAAAACTACTTTTAAATCCAGCATTAATTATTACCAAAGAAACATATTTTCAAATATAAGTACAAATTGTACTTCTTAAATAAAGCTGTTTGGGTTTTTTTAACGTCATAGAATGTTAATGCCTAGAGATCATATTTGTCAAATGCTTCTTCTTAGAGATAAGGGCCCTGAGTTTCTAAGAAGTTACTATTTCGCTCAAGGTCATCCAGCTAGTTAGTGATAAAGTCCTGCAGGAAAAGCCACGTCTTCAGAGGCCTGGTCCAGGACTCCCTCTGCTTTACCAGACTGCATTCCTGCTACTCCAAACCTCCCACCTCCATTAATATGAATTATTGAAATGTTACCATCATCCCAGAAAGGAATGAAGGAAGACCTAGATAAGGAACTGTAGAGAGATGTGATGAAAAATAAATGAAAACTGCAAAACGGGAAAAAGAAGAAAGAAAATTCAAAGGACTGGAGAAGAAAAGTACCAGAGAATGAGAATCAGGTCCCGAAAAGACATTTACCAAGATAAGCTTCTAGTTATTCTTGGTGCCCTGAGAAGTGTTTGAACTGCTGCCAAAATTGCTTTTGACTTAAATAGAGAATAAAAACTATTTTATCTATTGAGAGTAAAATCAAATTTCTTGTTAGGAAGCATTGGTTTGGATGAGGTGAGTCAAAATTTTAGGGAATAGAGTATTATTAGCCATCCCTAGCATACTTGGGACACTCAAGAAATGTTTACTGTTAAAAAGAATATCTAGAGTTTACTAATCCATATGTGGTAACTGTACATGGAGTTCATTATTTCAATCTTGCTTCTCCCATTCCCCTACATTCACTCCTTCTTTCCTTTAGCTTTGTGCTTTTGCGAACACATACACACTCTTGTCTCAGCCATTCACTTTCACACATACCCCAAGTTGAAATAAACAGTAGAAACCCCTGTTTCTACTCCCATATCTATCTACTTAGTTGGTATATATATTCGTGATGGTGCTTTTGGCTACAAAGAAGCACAAATCCAAATAAAAGTAGCTTTGAACAATAAATACATTTATTACTCCCCATGACAAGAAGTATGGAGATAATGCAACAAAGCACAGTAAATGTATGTTGACTTGAATTGCCCTGCAGCACATACTCGCAGAGGATTAAAAACACACATAAACTGTGGTCCAGGGAGGACTTATAGTCCAATAGGGGGACACATGTTGAAACCCCCAACACGAGGCAGTGTGACCCACACCACTGATGGGTGCAGACCACGCATACTCCTGCAAGTGCTAAACGGAAGGGGAGATCTGTGACTGGAATGAACAAGAATTACCTCACAAGGGTTTCAGGGGTGAGAAGGATTTCACTAAGTGGAGATTTTGACATGAAGGAGCATTCAAGGTGGAAAAAACCCGAGACGTGAAAGAGAACGTGGATTTCCTTTAGCGTGCAAGTGAACAGGTTTGTTCCTCCAGGCTTAGAGAGGTGAAAAGTGGTAAAATTCACCTCCAACCATGAAGATCGGGGTCAAAACAATGAGAACCTCTCAATAGGGTGGAGTTCCAATAGGGTGGGCAAGGAGACCATTGAGTGGAGAGGCAGACCACCTCAGAGAGGACGCTAAAGTCCTTATTGGGGTGATGGGGCTCCATAAAATCTGAACTGCTAGGTTATAAAGAAAACGGGAAAACAAGAAGTGAAGTCACTGGCTAGAAGAGTCTAGAATTGGACAGAGTGGGTTAAGTGTGGGTCCAGTGAATAACTGGACACTGGGTTCCTCCTTTACTGGAATGTCAGTGGCCTGTGGTAGCAGGAATGACTGCCAGCGGGGCTTACAAGTGGCAGGCGTGAGGAGCAAGTCGGAAATGAGTAGGGAAGACAAGCTTTCCTGTAATTTTCACTCTTGCCTCTCTTTCCTGAGGAGTCAGCTGAGGGAGGGAGCTGCTGTTTCCCCGAGTCCTGGTTTGACTAAAGAACAGCTCCTGTATCGGTGAGGATGCAGGTAATGAAAATGCGAGTGATTGCTCATTTTTAAGTTTATGATTTAGAGATTTATTCCTAGCTATGTTCCTACATAATACCTTTCTATTTTGTATGACAATAAATCCAGAAGTGGCAAGTTCCAGAGCTGGTTGAGATGGCTCAGCGATGTCTTTGCTGCGGGTCAGCTTCTTTGTGACTCTCTTGCACGGCTCCCTTGGGATTGCAAAATGGCTACAACAGCTTCAGTTGCCAGGTACTCCAGTTGCATCCTCCAAAAAAAAGAAAGAAGATGGAAGGGCTGCTTTTTGTCTATCTCTCTGCTTTAGAAAGAGAAAAATCTTCACCAGAAGTGACCCCGTACCCTCCTTGGCAGACTTCCACAGGCTTCATCCATTTGGCCCCCACCAGCTCACAACCTAAGCTCTAGGTCCAAGGGAGCTGAGAAAGAGAGGGCCCAGGACTTGCAACCTCCCGAATTGGCGGCGGGCTCTGCCGGACAACAAAAGGAGCACCTGGAATGAGCACGGGCAGGCAAGCAAGGGCCCGTCCCAGCCAGGGCGGAGGAGAGGCAGGACATGACATCAGAAGACAGGCTCAGGTTGAATTAAGAAGGACCTGCAGTGCCTTGCTGAGGAGTTTGGAGTGTATGTTACATCACGAGAAACCAGCATAAGTCTCCGATGTATAGAAGAAGGGGCTGACCAGTGCTGAGTTTTAGAGAAGTAATTGGAATCAAAGGTGGGAGAAGCTTTGAAAGCCATCGTACAGGTCAGACGGGGGCATGGACTGGGCTGACTGGGACACTTTGCGGGCTTCAGGAGGCTCTCCCTCAACTTGGGAACATTTAACTAGATTGTTCAGGGATAACCAGTGTGCATATGCTTGGCAAGGAGCTGTGACACCAGAATGTAGGTGCAGGTTTCCATTAACTGGCTCCAGCACCTGAGCGGGTCACTACCTCAGTTTCCCTGAGCCTCAGTTTCCTCATCTCTCAAATGGGGTCACTGGACCAAATGCTCTCTGCATCCCTCCCTCCTCCAAGAGTCCAAGGACTCTTCATAAGGGTGTTTGCTTAGGCAGATGCTGCCCATGTGCCTGACAAGCAAGGAAGCAGAGCTGATCGGGCGGAGTCATTGTACACACTGCCTCCAGCTGAGTGGTGTCTCATTTTTTCTCTCAAACATCTGCACCATCATTAGTAATGTCTATACTCCCAAATACAATGGGGTTTATTATCATTAATGATAATTATTGTTATTGAAGAACCAGAGCACTTTCATCTCATACTGATATGTGTTTCATGCATCACATCAAATGTCTTCTTCCCAACACATCTGTTTTTCTTCAGAATGGAAAAGGGCACAATTGAAGGTAAGAATATTTGGGTACTTAAAACAATTCTGTGTGGCAATGGGTGTGTCACTTCCCCTCCATGAACTTCACAGTGCACAGAAAAATAGATTGAGTTATATCAGTGGTTCTTAAACATGGGTGAGCCTCAAAATCATAGGGTTTGTTTTTTTTTTCTAACCCTAACCCTAACCCCATAGGGGGGTTTTGAAAGATTCACGAACCCCAGTCCAGACTGAGAGAAATCTGGATATCTAGGGGTGGGATCTGGCAATGTGTGTTTTGAAAATTCTACCCAGGAGATTCTGATGGGCTCCCTAAATTCTCTATTAATTTGGTCAACAGATATTTATTCACGGCCTACTATGGACCAAGGCTAAAAGGCCTAAAGTATATAGAGATAAAAGATTGTATTTCTGCCCGTAAGGAGTTTAGCAAATGCAGGGGAAGGTAAATATGAGAACATAGACTGAATAGAATAATCCTTTAAAGACAGAAGCACTGATGCTACAGGAGCACACCTGAGGGGCTCCCATCAGCCTAGGGTAGCAGGAAGTCTTTCAGAGGAGTAGCTTTAAAGGACAATCAGAAGTCAAGGATGTGGAAAGAGGGATGCTAGAAGGGAAGGCCCTGAATTCAGAACAGTAGTTCTTGCAAGTAAAGGAGAGACTGAGGCTTTCCTTCCTCTTCAGTATCAGCAAGATAAAGATGAGATGATCTCTTATTCCATCATACAAAGCCCTCCATCCTCTGGCCACAGGCATATCTCTTCTGCCTTCTCTTTCACCAACTCACCCCACATTCTTTTTTTTTTTAATTGTTAGTTTCAGGTGTACAGAACAATGCACTAGTTATCCTTTTCACCCTTCACACAGAAACAACCCCCCTTCCCCATCTACTGCCCTCCCACCCCCATATCATGCTTATCTATTACAATTCCATTGACTCCATTCCCACTCTCTACTCCATG
>NW_017732086.1:224158-233609 GCF_001890085.2 Hipposideros armiger
ACAGTGCATCAGGGTTCCCTTTTCCCCACAACCTCGCCAGCATTTGTTGTTTGTTGATTTATTGATGATAGCCATTCTGACCAGGGTGAGGTGGTATCTCATTGTGGTTTTTATTTGCATTTCCCTAATGCTAAGTGAGGCTGAACATTTTTTCATATGCCTGTTGGCCATCTGTATGTCCTTTTTGGAGAAATGTCTCTTCATATCCTCTGCCCATTTTTTAATTGTCACCCCACATTCTTTACTTCAGGCAAACAGTTCCCTTGAATATACCACAGTTTCTCAGCTTCAGCCTCCCCGCAGATTACACCCTTCATAGCTCACACCAAGAATTGTCCTTGTCCAGACCACTCAGGGTTCTGAGCACCAACTCTGTTCAGCTCCCATGAACAGCACGTGGCCTTATGCACACCTCCATCAATATCCCTACACACTCTATTGAAACTGTACATTTAGTGCTCTGACTCTCCAAATAGGCCATGAGCGACTTAGGAGCTAACTCTGTATAATATTTATCATTTTCTCACAAAGCCAGGCACAGTACCCCTACTATATAGTCATAATAAAGATAGCTAACATGAATTGAGTGCTTACTGCATGCCAGGAACTGTTCAAAACACTTAGCATGTTTTTATTAACTTAATTATTCTTCAAAACAACTATAAGAGGTAGGTACTATTATTATCTCCATTTTACAGATGAGAAAACTGAGGTTCCTATTAGAAAATAAACCTAGATAGGCTGAGTTTAAAGCCTATACTCTTAATCCATCATACTAATAGATAGCTAATAAAATTTTTCTTGAATGAATAAAGAAATGAATGACATTGCATCTCAGTGGGAACATCATCTTTGTACCTTAAGGACCAGGCTGAAAAAGGATGAGAATCTTTGGGCTCTGTATTAGTCAGAGTTCTCCAGAGAAACAAACTCAATAGGATGCATGTATAGGGAGACATGGATTTATTTTAAGAAACTGGCTCATCATCTTCTTACTTCTTAAGGCCTTAACTGGATGAGACTCATCCACATTATGGAGGGTAATCTGATTTACTGAAAGTCTACTGATTTCAATATTAATCACATCTAAAAAATATCTTCACAGCAACATCTAATCTGGTGTTTGACCAAACAATTGAGTATCATAGCCTAGCCAACGTGACACACTAAGTTAACCATCACATACTTGAAGATGAACAGATATGGAGCAAATAAGTGCTGGTATATTCTACAGTAATCACTCCATCTCCTGCACTGAATAGTAATAATTGTCTATACCACCCATTTGAGACATATTATACAGTGACTTGCTTTACTGTTTATCGTTGATGATTTCCATTTGTCTTGTCTTCCCAACTAGACTAAAAATTCCTTTGGGAAGTCTGGAATAAGACAATGCAGGGAGCAAGTCTTCTAATTGTTCTTATGCCCACAATGCTTTATCCAGAGATAAGCATACAACAGGCACTCACACTGTGTTAAATAAAAGAACTAGTTTAGGAATGAAGATAAACATAAATAAACTGAGAAATTCTTTGGGATGAAACTTCAATTGATAATGTTAATCTCAATACATTCAGTGAACACAGTTTGACCAATTGCCAGAGGACCCTTGTATTAAACATAAAAGGAAACACCTTCATCTTCTGCCCTCTCAAGAATAAATCCTGACCTCCCTAAAACTGCTGAAGTCTGAACATTTCCAAGAGGATGGTTCTATCTAGAGCTTCTGAGAGTAGACGCCTGGGGATGGAGTGGAGAACTCCAAAGGGGTTCAGGGTCCAATACTTATCAAGAGAAAAGAAGAGTTACAGAAATTGTAGTATAGAGAACATAGGGCCTCTACCCACAGGGGTCTCTAGGCAGAAATAACGTCACTAGAATGAGAATATATTTAGATATGCATGGTTCTTGATAGAACGTCTGAGCTCAAAGAATGGCAAACATGAGCAGAGTCCTCCTTCTCAGGCCAAGTCCAAGGCTCTGTCAAGCGTTTCTGAACCCTCCAGTCACATTTAGTGGCCCCCTCCACACTGTGCTTTCTGTCCACTTACATTTTATATGCACCATCTTCATGCTGCTTTGCAATTATCTGTTTACTTGTCTGAGTCCCTCACTGAACAGCAAATTTCTAGAAAACAAAGACTGCCTTGTTCACCTTCATATCTCCTAATACCTTAAACAGCAACTGGTACATACTTGGGATCTGACATTTGTCTGTGGAAGGGTTAAGATTTAGAAGAAAGAGCAGAACTGGGGACACACACACACACACACACACACACACACACACACACATACACACACATGCACACACGTGCACACACATGCAAAACTGAGAAAAAAAGCAGTGGTGTAATGCAAAGAGCACTGGAGGTCTGGGACCTAATTCTGACTCTGGTGAGAATGGAAGTGGACAACATACTTGAACTTCCTGGGTGTCTGTTTTATCATCAGGAAACAAGGTATTTATAGACGTAGGATTGTCTGAGCACACCAGAAGGAAAATCCATAGCTTAGGAGTTGGGTTTTTTAGTGTGCCAAGGCAAAAAAAAAAATGAAGCTAAAAGTGGAACAAAAATTATATTATTTTGAAGAAAGGAAGGAAGGAAGGGAGAAAGGGAGGGAGGGGGAGGAAAGGAGGGAGGGAGGGAGGGAGGGAGGGAGGAAGGGAGGGGAGTCGCAGCAATGTTATCTGAACTCTCAAGTTAATTGAAACTTGATTAAAAAAATGTATGGTGTGAGATGATTTGTTCTTGATAATTTCCTGAGATAATTAACTCTAGCTTAATTTTGAATGTGTAAATTAAAAACAATGTAACTACATTTATAAAATCCTAAGAATCACAAAAAAAAAATTGAGGGCCCACAGATTACAATCATGAGACTGCATAAGTAACTATACTTCAAAGAAAGAATAAAGTCAGTACTACTTGGACTATTCCAGAGCATTAAAAAAAGTGGATGAGGAAATTCTAAATTATTTTTTGAAGCTAGTATAATGTAATAACAAAGCCAAACAAAGATATCATGACAAAACTTCACGCCAATCTCACTTTTAGCATCAATTCAAAAACCTAAATATAATAAATATAATAGCAAACAAAATCAGGCAATTCAGAAAACATAAATACACCATAACTAAGTGGGTTTTATTCCAGAAATATATGGATATTTCACTATTAGTAAATTTAATATATCATTTACCATGTCTGGGAATGAAAAGAGAAAATAGTCATATGGTTATTTCCAGGGATACTGAAAATATATTTGATATTTGATAAAAATGTAATGTCTGTTCTTAATAAAATCTCTTACTAGATAAATACTTTTTTTACTTTAATCCAATTAAATAAATATTTATTGAACTTCTAGTATATGCTAGGCACAGTTCAGGCACTTAGGATAATACAGCAGTGAATAAAATAGGCAAGCCCTCTTGAGGCTTACATTTGGTGGCGGAGATAGAAAATAAATAATAAGCATAATGATTAAGTAAAATACCTAGTATGTTAGAAGGTGGTAAGTGGTATGGAAAATAAAGTTGAATAGGATAAGGAAAATTAGGAGCTGGGAGTTGAGGCAATAGCAATTTTAGATAGTCAGTGAGATTGGTGACATTTGTGCAAATACCTGAAGGAGATAAGGGAGCAAGCCATGCAGATACTTGTGGGGGGTCGGGGAGGAGTGTTCTGAGCAGAGAGAACCTGAGTTGAAGAAACAGCAAGGAGGCCAGTGTGGCTGGAATACATTTTAGTATAAGGCGTGAGGTAAGTTATGATGTTTGAAAGTGCGACAGCCATACCCTCATAGGACCACATCAAAAGGAGGAAAAGATAG
This sequence comes from Hipposideros armiger, assembly GCF_001890085.2. NCBI lineage: Eukaryota > Metazoa > Chordata > Mammalia > Chiroptera > Hipposideridae > Hipposideros > Hipposideros armiger. Next base: position 227,999 of record NW_017732086.1, read on the forward strand.
TATATCTTACCATGTTTCTTTTTATCAGAGAGGAAAGTATGTCCTGAAGCTCTTTAGCAGCGGTTCTCAACCTTCCAAATGCTGCAACCCCTTAATACAGTTCCTCATGTTGTAGTGACCCCCAACCATAAAATTATTTTCGTTGCTACTCTATAACTGCAATTTTGCTACTGTTATGAATCGTAACATAAGTATCTTTTTGTTTTCCGATGGTCTTAGGCGACCCCTGTGAAAGAGTCGTTCGACCCCAAAGGGGTCACGAGCCACAGGTTGAGAACCGCTGCTATAGGAAACTTCATCACACTGTCAAAGCTCCCTAAATGAATCTATCAATTTAACACAATCCCATCTGAAAAAACCAACACAATTTTTTTAATGTGCAACCTGACTCTCAAGTACATATAGGAGAAAAAAAAGGCAAGCATAAACTCAAAATTTTCAAAACGGAAGTACAAATAAGGGAAACACATCTTATCAGCTAGTGAAATAACTGGATAGGCATCTGAAAGAAAATTAAGTTGGATTCCTACCTCACACCTTATACTAAAATAAAGTCCAGATTGATCAAAGAAGGAGGATAGTAAGTGGTTAGAGGCAGTAATAGATAGGAGACTAAATTTTCACTGTAAACCATTTGTGTCTTTTAAATTTTGTAGTGCATGCATTGCATATATAAAATTAATTAATTGTATTTAAAATGTACTCAGGTTCTTACATAATCAATACAGTACTGTAGAAAGACCACAAACTTGAGAGTATAGTGGTGTTTTCAAGTCCTGGTTATGCACTAATTAACTTGTACCTTTGGGCAAGTCATTTCATCTTTAAAATGTTAATATTAGATCAGATGGATTCCAGTCTTTTTTAACTCTAAAATTCTATAACGCTATCCATTTAAGTTTCTAAACTGACCTAAGAGTGCTTTCATCTGCTATACCTAGTTTTGACAATTCCCCTCATAAACAGCAGATGGTTTATTGTGGAATTTAGCATTGAACATCATTCAATGCCCACTGCATTCATGCCATTGCAATTGAATGAAGACAGCATGCAAAGTGCATATTAGGGCTCAGCCATGAGTTTCTGGGCTGTTAGTCATGGAGGTGGTTGGTCCTCCTACATACCAGACAAATAGATAAGGAAAGGATTGTCCCATGGGATTGGATGCCTAGGATGGTGAAGTCTGTGACTCATACCAGAGGGTGCCAAAAGGACTCTACAGTCCACAGTGGTCCCTGATTCACAGGCTGATTGTCCATTTGGAGGCTTAGTCAGATCTTTCATCTTTTTGATGCCCCACCTTTTGGCCATCCTACAAAGTATATCCATCAAAAAAAGGAAAAGGATAAAACATAAATCAGTCTGACTAGCTTTTAACACCTTTACTAAATAATAGTGATTATTAGCTATCTTAGCCAATAAGTAAATCATTTTATGTGCTTCAAAGAATTTAATAGCTGAAAGGCATCTTAGCCATCATCTCGTCTAAACCACACATCTTACAGATGAGAAAAGTGAGGTTTAGCAAGGTCAAAATGACTTACTTAAAGTACACAGGTAGTTGCTGGCAAATTCAAGATAAAAATTCAAGTTTCCAGGCTCTTGGCTTGAATCTGTGTCTATCATCTTTTGTCCCTTAATTACCTTCCAAACCGTGCTGTCACATACCGCCTGCCAGTGTGTGTTTGATTTCTAGTAATGGTTTGGCTTTCTCTGCTCCATCTAGACTTTGACCTGGGACCTTAGGAGTAGAGCTTCTGAACAGAACACCGAGGTAGGAGACGAAACAGAACATCAAAATTCCAGTTTAGGTCTGCCCTTGAGAAACTATTTCTTACCCAGCCCTCCCTCTATCATCAGTCTCCAATCACTTCCCTGAGAACACTTGTCATCGGACACTTTATAAAAATCTTCCGTCGCTGCTTTTCCACTTCTGCCCCCAGCCGAAATGATTCTTAGAGCTCCTAAGCTTCTCTCAGACACATGCCCAACCTAATTCTACCAAGGAAACAGCTGTCAGAAAATTTCCTCGGGGGCTTGTATTTCCCTTTCACTGAAGTAGGTCATTGCTCTAAAGAAAGTGTAAAGATAGAATGAATGAAAATAAGCGGCTGGAATTGGCTCATGTGAGATCTGTGAAAAGCACAAGGAGATGGGCAGAGCAGCAGGGCAGGGCCAGCGAAGGAAGTCCCCCTATGAGCCTCCTCATGACTCAGACCTTACGGCACTACTAGTCAGACAGGCAGAGTGAACATTTGAGGGATCTTAATCATAGACACATGAGGTCACTGTCTTGCCTGTGTCTATATTCATTTCTCCTCAAAGAGAAGAAAGTTCAACAGAAAACAAGAGGTAAGCTCCTTGGGAGGACGCCATTTTGCAAGTTGAAAAGAGGCGCGTGGGGCTGAAAAGATGGAGATGTGTGACCTGAAGTACAGAGGTGTTATTAACAAAAAAAAATAAAATGATCTATTTGTCACTCCAACGAAGCTAGCCCACCTCCTTTGAAGAGGCCATGCTGGGAAGCAGAGGCCAACTCTGCTTCATGTCCACAACAAAATAAAGTATCTCCAGTTGGATACAGAGTCTTGGGTACAACACCCGGTGGGATTAGGCTAGATGAAACCAGAGTAAAATGACCTCGGTGGGAAAAAGGACAGAGTCACAAAAAGGAAACATGGGCATTGCAGGGTAGGGAGCAGTGCTGGCAGGGAACAGCCCTGGTTTATGTCAGTGCCAGGAAACTTTTTGGCACAGTTAGTGTTCACCTTCTTCTCTCAGAACTACCTAGAAGGCTGCTTCCTGCCAAGTGCAGCAAAGTCTGCTCCAACACCACCAGCACACACCCTGCTCCATCACCAGATATGGCCTAGTTTGCTGTTGCTAAGACACGGCTACTGCACCTACCAGGCTGTAGGCATCTTAACTTCCAGAAGACAGAAATATGCTGGACCCTCATTAAATTTATAGGTTTTATCATTGTTGCCCCCTAAAACGTTGACTCGTAAGATATATAGTGATTCAGAGACGAAATTTGTTGATACTGTAGGTGAAGAGCTCCCTAATACTCTGCACTGTTGGAATACACTCTTTCCCATTCATTCACTCATGGATTAAATATTTGTGGAGCATCTGCTGAGAAGCATCAGGCAATGTACGAAGGGATGCAAGGATGAGGAAACTGCCCTCTTGAACCTTATGCTGTAGTCTGGAGAACTTACCAAGAGAAATGGCAATGTGAGCTATATATGTATTCTAAATTTTCCAGTAGCCATGTTTATAAAAGATAAAAAGCAGGAGCAATTGATTCTAATAATACATTTTATCTAATTCCATAAATCCAAAATATTATCATTTCAACATGTAATTAATACTTTAAAGTCATAAATGACATATTTAACATTCCTTTTTGTACTAAGTCTTTGAAATCCAGTGTACATTTTACACTGACAGCCCATTTCCATTCAGACACTAAATGTTCATGAGAAATATTTTATCTCTATTTAGATTTCATAAATTGTACAGTGGACAGATACATATGTCCAAGTTGTTCCAAACATACTTAAAAGTTTTCTGCTAGCTTTATTAGATCTTAAATTTATTTATTTATTTATTTACTTTTGATTTTTTTTTTTTAAGATTTTATTGGGGAATTGGAGGCAGGAACAGCATTGGGGAATCGGGGAAGGGGAAAAGACAAGCTGCTGTCCTTTGGGTCTTCAGTCTAGTTGTGGAGGACGTCGCTTCACTGGCCCATGCTGGTATTATCATTGCACTATTCCCGGGTGAGGCAATCAGATAGCCACTCACTAGCCATCGGATGGCCCCTCGCAGTGGCTCACAGCAGCTCACACCAGCTGCTGGTTGCTCATGCTGGCTGCCAGCCACTCACGGTAGCGCACGGCAGCCCACTGCAGCGGGGGCTGCAGCCTACGCCATTGCCAGCGACTCATGGCAGCCAGGCTCCAGGTCGAGCTGTTGTTCACCATCTTAGCTGTAGAGGGCAGTGTCACTGGCCCTCAATGTGGGATCCGAACCGGGGCCCTGCTGCTCAGAGCTGGCGTCCCAAGCCAACTCCTAACCAAGGCACCACTTGGCCAGCCCCTATTAGGTCTTAGATTTAAATTGATTAGAATTAAATAAAATTTAATATTTAATTAATCAGTTAAGTTAGACACATTCCAAGTGCTCAATAACCATGTATGGCTAGTGGCTACCATATAGGATAATGCAGCTCTAGAAGGAAAGATAAATAATAATCAAATAAACTCATAACCACTATGAAGCTATAATTGTGATAAATGATATGAAGTATAGATACATAGTGGTATGAGGTTGTATAACACTTGAATTTGGGGAAAGGAAAGGCTTATTTGAGGAAGTGCTATTTAAGAATCTGAGGATTAATACAGGAAGAGAGCACAGATCAAAAAGGGGGCTTTTTTGGCAAAGGCAGCAGCATGTACCAAGGCCCTGCGGCAGAAGGAAAAATAATGAGGTCTGTATTAGTCAGCATCCTGTGGGGAAGCAGATGGCCCTTTCAATCTGGGGGATTTTAGCAGTGTTTAAAAAAAGACTATTTAACAAGATGAGGCCAGAGCATGGAGAAAATAGTACAGAATAGTGTAGTACCCGAGGCTAGCAACAGCAGGGAGCCATTAACCAACACCCACCACTACCACCCCAGCTTAACGGGACAGGTGAATAACACAGTTATTGGCACCTGGAACAAGTAGCTGTGTGGTAGGACCATCTGACAACAGCTGTGGTCTTCAGTTGAAGGGGTGCAACCGGCCAACAGAGATCCAACAGGGTAGTAGTAGAGGAGATAAACAGCCCAGTTTCACCTTCCTTCTGCTCTCTAATCTCCTGTGTGTACCTCCCATTGGCCAAGACCAACCAGGACCTGAAGTGACGAGAGCTCATTGATGCAGAATATACAGCTCAGCCTCAGGGCACAGAGCAACACAAAAAAAGGGAGAGAATAAATCTGGACGAACACACTAAATTGAGCTCAGTGGTGTGTGTATTAGTTTGCTATCGGTGCTGTAACAAATGATCACCAATGTCATGACTTAAAACAAATTTCTTATCTTGCAGTTCTGAAGTCCTAAAATTGAGGTGTTGCTAAGGCTCCAGAGGGGGACATGTTTCCTGGCCCTTTCCGGTTCCTAGAGGCTGCCTGCGTTTCTGAACTCAAAGAACCCTCCTCACATCTCTCTGACCTCTGCTTCTATCATCACATCTTCTCTGCCTTTGAGTCTCCTGCTTTGCTCTTATAAGGACCCTGGTGATCATATTGGGATTGCCTGGGTAATCCAGGAAAATCTTCCCATCTCGAGATTCCTAACTTAATCCCAAAGTCCCTCTGGCCATGCAAGGTTAACGGTCAGATGTTTTGGTGATCAGGACGTGGACATCCTGGCGGGGGCATTATTCTGTCTACCACAGTATGTCCAGGACGTGCAACGAGGGCACTGTGGTGGATGTAAAGGGCGGGAGGGGAAAATGGAGAGTCAGGGAGATGACAAACTAGGGAGGAGCCACAGCAGCAAAGCTCTGTAGACCACGGTAGAAATTTCATTCTGTATTTTAAGATCAATGGGGCCAT
>NW_017732086.1:239454-242951 GCF_001890085.2 Hipposideros armiger
CCTGAACCTGTGATCAATACTATGTTTGTTACTGAGGTCAAATCAGAGTTTATCCATTATATCATGGCCTTCTGAAATACACAGCTCACAGAAATATTTAGTGTTTGTCAGTCCCATTGGACATGGCCTTTTTTAGACTTGAGAAAACGCTTGACCTTTGTCTACGTCTCTCTCTTATTTGCACTTTAATTCTTGGCTAGTGTGGAGTCAGGGTAAATTTACTTACAAATAAAAAAATTTCAGTGTGGTGAAAATAGGTATGGTCCTCTATTTTATATCCTGAGATCTACTCACAACGGTCAAGGAAAAAAATGTTTTCCTATGTGGCGAGTAGGGAGAAGGGTGGAAAAGTTTTCTTTATTTTTAGTAACTCTTATTTGAAGGCAAAAAAAGTAATTTTTAAATGACAATAGTAATATGAAAGTGTACAAATGGACTTAAATAGGGTTGTTTTCTGTTATCGAAGTCCAATCTCTTATTCTACATTTTAGATATTATGGTGTCAAATTATTGTCAGATGACCACATACCATAAATGAAAAGAGAGGAAAGATGATTTAGAAAGTTTGCCAAATTCAGGGAAAGAATTGATGTGCTATTTTAAGTACCAAAATCCTACTAGTTTTGGTAATGAATTAACAGATTAAATAGTTTTATGATAACTACTTCAATTCAACAATATTTTCTGAGACTATCATGTGCTAAACAATGTAGCATGTGACAGGGGGATATACACACAAAAGTACACTGCGTGGTCCCATCGTATGTGGAGATCACAAGTCTTTATTCAATTTACATGTTTGAAAATGTAAACCAACTCCCAAACCAAGTGGCTCTTACTATCTGAAATGAGTGAATGGGGACCAAGTTGAGCTCCAGGAAATTGTTATAATTTGAACACCATGAAAGATCACTTTGGATGTTGGAAATTAGCAAGAGCCCAAATAGGGTTAAGATTAGTCCTTTCAAGAGACAGTGAAGAAACTAGCCTGATTGAAGCTTTTGGGNGGGAATAAAAAATATAATAAAAATAAAATAAAATAAATGATTTAGTCTAAGGCACTGCTCTTGAGAAATTATAGTTATAAAAGCACAGAAACTTGAGGCCATTTCCAGTATCTCCAGAGGGCTGACCCCAAACCAGGCACATAATAAGAGTTCAATAAATGTTTGTTAAATCAAACAATAATTAATAGGCACTTTATGTGAGTAAGATCATTTGACATTTATGAAGTACTTTGGTTGCGTATATTTTTACCTATTATATAGGCTAGAGAAAGGCAGTCCTCTGTCTCCACCCCAACTCATATGCTAAAATGTAACACAGAGAATGAATTTTTTGAGAGAAGGGCCAATTTCTGCAGCCATACTCCACTCCCAGTGCCTGGGAGAGCTCATTCTGGCTACAGGAGCAGTGGCTAAAATACACACACACCACCTTTCATCACAAATTCCTTCCTCCCCATCACCACCCCCACTGCCATCACTACCAGTGAGAGTTTACCAGCAACTCACCCTCCACATTATTACCTGCTACACTTCTCTCCATTAGGAGAGAAGGCTCAGAGCTCTACAGACCACTTTTAAAGACCACAAAACAAACTTTAAACTATCACAGTAAAGGCTGTTATCTTTTCTTTATAATTCTGTTGAGTTCCTCTGAAGGCAAAGACGGAATGGCCACCCGCGCCAGTTACAATAATAAACTACAAAGAGACTAAGATAAGCTTCCAAACCTTACACAGTGTGTCTTTGGAATTGCAGCATGTGACACTTCCGTGATGTTTGTCTAAATCTCAATATATTTAGTTTTACTCAATTTTATTTAACTTTATTTGCTTAGGTTGTCAGTAGCATTTATTCGGGGCTTGCTTATTTATTTATTATTGATTTATTTATTTAATTTTTTTTTTTTTAGCTGAGCCATTCTGCCACCTGTTGGCAACTCAGCGGGAGCTCAGCTCGGGCCGGGAATCGAACCGCTAGTTGCTCAGAGCTCGCACTCTTGAGCGAGCTCTTATCCAACTGAGCTACTCTACCAGCCCCCGGGGCTACTTTATTATGCATGATGCTTCCCTAAACACCAAGGGACATACAACAGCAGTCAAGTTTCCAAAGGACACGATTGCAAGAGCGACAAAACCAATCATTATTTGCTAAGTCTAGATCAGACCCCTCCCTTGCAATCTCTGGGTTCCAGTTCCCCTGAACCTCTTTCTGATCCTAGGGGACCCCACACAGATTCATAAGTGGCGATGGGCATTCTTTCTCCTGCTTTATGGTGGCTTCCAGCTCTGTCATCATTTCATAAGGGTTCTTGCTTTCCCTGCTGCTACTGTCACACATCCCGTTACCACCAGGTTGGAGTGGCCTGGACTATAACGATATGTATATTTTGTTCCAACTGAACAGTGGAACAAACACACACACACACACACACACACACACACACACACACACATACACACACACGATGTACTCTATTTCTAGGCCACAAGATAACTCTACCCCTGGCCTCCAGTACAAAGAGAACTCTAAAGATATAGTTCTTTGCTCCACAGGCTTTTATTACAACCCTCCTGCTAACAACTCCAACACAAGTCTATAGAAATGACCTTCACAATATAACAGTGTTAAAACCTCTAGAGCTTGAGCCAAAAGATCTACTGGAAACCACCCCTGCCATCCTAAGCCTCCCACCCTTCCTGCCCTGGCCATGGTCCTCGCACCAAGTTCATGTGCACCCTCTCCCCACTCAGGTCTGCTATTCCCCTCTTGGGTGCTCATGCTTAAGGGGGGTCCTGGTTTCCCTAACAGCTCAAAAGTCTTGGGGCTGGAGTGGGGGTAGTGTGGTCCAAGTCCCTCAAAGGGGCGCACACCTGTCTGGATTCACAGCAGACAAATAATTTAGGCCTGTGCCCCTGGGGCCCCCTCTACACAAAGACAATTTACGGTCAATTGTTTGGAACTCAGAGCCATTTTCCTAAGGAAACAACCTTAAAAGGAATCGGTAGGTACCCTGGGGAACTCACAAAAGTCCATTTGAATCACATACCTCATCTGGAGTTCTAAACGGGCTCTAGAACCTACCTAACAGTACACTATGGTTTCTACGGTGTTTGTGGGGAAATGAGTTCTGAGTTCCAGCCCTGAACAAACCTCTGCCTCTGCCTCTGCCATCAGCAGGAACAGGCGGCTTTCACCTTCCCAAGTCTGCCAAGCCAATGGTAGGGAAAATCAAAGCCTAGTATTTTACTTTTAAGAAAGGGGGAAGGGAAGGGGAAGGGTGTGACTCTGGTTGGTGAAACCAGGCTTTCCAGGGAGGAGAGTTCAGAAGGGTTGGGGCTGGAAGAGCCTGGCTGACTCTGGGTTTTAGGGTCTTCCAGAGGCTCGGGATTCTCCCCCAAGCTTCAAACCAGCCGTCAGGCCTGGTCTACACTACAACATGGCTGCTACAGAGAACAACAGAGTTGGGGGCTCCAGTGGAAGACAGGGTGG
>NW_017732086.1:243946-251044 GCF_001890085.2 Hipposideros armiger
ACACCTGACCAGAGGGCCCAGTTCCTCTATCACAATCACGCAGGGACCTGAATAAAACAATAGTTTCAACCTAGGCCCTCGTGGACAGTGGGTGTATTTTAAAACTCATTCTATCACACTGCAAACTCAACAATAAAGAAGTCAGAGGGCCGGTCGAGTGGCGCAATGGTTAAGAACTGGGGGCGGGGGGTGGGGGGGAAGGATTGCCTGGAACAATTGGGAAGCAAAGAAAAGCTTGGGAAAGACAATCCTGCCAGTGGTGTGGTGGTTCATGGGAGGAAAATACATCAATTATGAGGTCACTGCAGTCTTCTAAGGTGGAGGCAGAATGGTCAGCAGTAGTGTGAAGATGAGAAGAGGGAGAGCTATAAAGGCCTTTCAACAGAAATACAAATATGTAATGTGTGGCTTCTTAGACTAACTAGGAGACAATTCATTTCCCTTTAAAATTTTGATCTTGATTCTTCTCTTTTCCATTGAGCTACTTCCTCTCCATCTTTCCTTTTTGTCCTTTTTGAAATTTTGTTTTATTTTGGAAAATTTGAAAACCACAGAAAAGTATAAAGAAGGCAATAAAAAGCACCTATACTCTCACCACTCAGAGATGATTTCAGATTAACGTTTTGTATTTTTTTTCTCCAACCTTGATGGATGCATTGAGGTGTGATTATTACACAGGATGGATTAGGTGGAGCACAAGGATGAAGCATCTTGACTCCCCCGCGACTACGCTTGCTTCATCAGTTCTCCATTCTCTGCCGTTGGCGACAATCCAGGCAGAGCCCATAGCTTTCCTGTCACTTTCAGATAGTGGAACCATTTCATGAGCAGGAATTAAAAAGTCCAGTTTGATCTAGAGGAAGTCAATGCTTCTCTCTTTCCTGAACCCAGGCCTTTCTACAACTCAGAGACTTGGAGCAGAGAAAGAGGCAATCGTCTGGCCTTTCATTCGCCTCGCCCCACCCCACTCACCCCCTGGAAAAACCCACATACCTTTACCCCAAGGGTGAAAGTGAAGCCTGCACCCCAGTGTTGCCCTCTCTCTCTTTGCCATACCATTATGGACTGCTCCAGGCAACTTCTCATTTTCGGATACCTCCAGGGCAGCATCAGGCACCAGGATCAATGCCCAAAAGCACACTGTATTCCTAGAGATTCACTTTAAATAATCCTTACTGAGAAATGTCTTATATAGATTGCTCCTGGTGGTAATGGTGATTACTAGGTTTCTTTTCTATTTTTCTTTTTTTTCCCCCCCAATTTATAGCAAATACTGTGCAACAGCATCTTTTTTTTTTTTAAGTTTTGTTTTTCAATTATGGCTGACATTCAGTATTATATTAATTTCAGATGTACAGCATAGTGGTAAGACATTTATATAACTTACGACGTGATTCCCCCCCGATAAGTCTAGTTCCCACCTGGCATCATACATAGTTATTACAACATTATTGACTATATTCCCTGGCTGTACTTTATATCCTCATGACTATTTTCTGTGGGATGGTATCTTAAACCCTTTCTTGAGAATGAATGTAAGGATTCTTGTTATCAATTATTCTCAGCTTTGGGCTTTGGCCAAAAATTTCAGACAATAGAAAAAGTCCCATTTCACATCCTAATACATATATACATACACACGCACACAAAATAATATTTGGGGCCCTATCACCAAGCCAGATAAAGGGCATGTCATCAAAGAGAGACATGAGCAGCTAATCCAAAGAAAAGAGGGGGTTAGGGCACTGGGCAGACCACACAAGTGTCCAGTCGAGGTTTTTCCTTAATACTTTGTTCTACTAGTTTGATTCTTCTTTCTTCATCCTGAAATCCATAATTTTTTCTGTAGGATTTCATTTTCTACATTTGGCTTGATGTTCACCAAATCCCTTCATTCCTCCCTCCTGAATTCCCTTCATTTCTACTGATTTGACCGTGGCCTGTATGGTTACTGCAGGGCCTTGTGTCCTTTTGTGCGTGGTCTGATGGGCTCACTTTTCGGGTTTCCCTCATCTCCAGCACACACAGGCTCCCCTTCCTCCACTCATCCTGCCCACCATCACAAAATCCATATTCCCAAAACACCACATCCATCTCTTTCATGGTGTCATCTTCCTTTTCACAAGCCCTTACTGGGGCCTCCTGGCCCCACCCATTTACTAGAGGAGGTGACAATTAATGTGACAATGAAATTGTTATTTCATGCAGCCCTCACAATTCTGTTTGGTAGATATAATATCCATTGGATAGAAAGAAAACTGAGGTTGAAAGAAGTTAAATCACTAGATAACATATTGTTCATAGGTGGTGGAGCTGGGACTTAATCTTCATTCTGCCTGAATCCTTACACAAGAAACCAACCACTCAAAAGTAGATAAGCCTCAAGGTAGAGTCTAAATGCCTTACTTAGCCTTTTTCAAATTCCCAGGCTTTGCTTCCTGTCATTGCCACGTATCTATTTCTCACTTTAATCAAACTTGTCTATTCACCTCCCAATCCTACCATCACTACTCCCAAGCCTGCAAGCTTCTCTTTTGCTTTCGTTTCTTGGGGGATATTTCAACCAATATGCTACCTTCCCCTGTCTTTTCACCTATTTAGAGATCACTTCCCCTGCATCTCTGCCTAATTTCACTTCTTCCATAAAGTCTTTCCTGATGATCTCACAAAAATATTTTCTTTCAAAATGCCGAAATACGCTTCTCTGATATGCATTTAATTATTACATTATTGTCTTCTATGCCCATATATATTTTAACATTTGACCATCCTGCCAACTACATTGTGAGCCTCTTGGGATCAAGTCCATGACCTGTATTTCTTTGTATTCCCACATGCTTAGACCAAGGCCTTATAAGAAGAAATTAGTCAATACCTGATGCATGCTCCTGCAACCTGCTGTACTAGGAGACACTATTATTCTTAAAGAGTTTTCCCCTCTTAGCAAAATATTAGCTCAATTTTTAAGACTTTCAAATATTTGGACTTTCCTATTAGAATCAGTGATTTTCATGTGTGAAGATGATATCAATTGTAAAATTCAGAGATTGTAGATAAATATATGGGGAAATTTTCACTAGCATACATGTGGTTTACCTTCTAATAAACATGCAGAGGGGACCTACTATTATACTCCAGCATAATGAAAGTGTTCCTGATATGTCTTAATAATAATAGTTCATGGCATTTAAGAGACAGGAAATCAATTTTAGAGGGCATTACATTAAACTTTTTATCCATTACTGCTCACTTCCTAGTAGGTTTTACAATATTATTTGGTATAATAAATGGAAGTTCCTGGGAGACAAAATGTTTTTGGAGAATGTGGAGAAATCATCTAAAGATTGTTTTATTTGGGGAGTCTAGAGCATCTGTTTCAACTGACATTGCCTTGAAAATTGCCTGAGACTTTGCAGATGATAAATGTTTACATTTTGCATCCACATTGTTACTAACACAATAGCCTGTTAAGTCCCTTGCCATGAATATTAACAGACTGTAGGCCATCCACATTATTTATCAGGGGGAAGCAGACATTATTCACAAATTTTAATTGCTCCTGTGGCACCAACAGTCTGAAAATGAAACATAAAAAACGTAGCCTTAGGGAAGTTTTGCTGTACAATGATTTTAGTATACACCTGACCAGAGGGCCCAGTTCCTCTATCACAATCACGCAGGGACCTGAATAAAACAATAGTTTCAACCTAGGCCCTCGTGGACAGTGGGTGTNTCAGGGAGATGACAAACTAGGGAGGAGCCACAGCAGCAAAGCTCTGTAGACCACGGTAGAAATTTCATTCTGTATTTTAAGATCAATGGGGCCATTGAATTTGCATTTTGGGGAAAATGCACTCTAACTACAAAATAAAAAATAGATTGAAGGAAGGCAGAAACACATTGAAAATGAGTTGAGAAGTTGTGCCGTAATTAGATGATTGAAGATAGTGGCTTGGGCTAAGGAGAGAAGTGGAAGGATTTGAGAGGCATTAAGGAAGTAAAATTTGCAGAACTTGGTGACTTATCAGCCAAGCAACAAGGAGTGAGGAAGAGGGCCATGTGGAAGGGAGGGCTTGGGTTTCCGACTTGCTGAACTAAATATAATAGATAGTGGTTCAATTCACTGCAACAGAAAACACCGTGCTCAGAACAGGTTTATTTGGGGAGCTGGGATTGTGGTTTGGAGTATGTTGAATCTGAAGTGACTTTAAGAGAACCAAATAAAAAAGTCAGTGGGCAGTTGGAGATAGAGTATAGAATGCAGTTTCCTCTGGTTGCAGAGGAAATTTCGAATCCTTGTTTTTTTAGGTGGCCATTAAAACATTGTATATGAATGAACTCACCTAGAATAAAGTCCAGTTAGAAGAGTGCCTAGGACTTAGCCTTGAGAGACTTGAACATTTAATGACCAGAAAAAGGAGATAATGACCAGATAAAAGAAGGACCAAAAGTCTGAGGCATCACAAAAGCCAAGGAAATATATTTTCAAAAGAGGATATCGTCAACAAGTTTGATTGCTCCTGAGAGTTCAGAAAGTGAGTTTCTGAAAGACCAATACCAATTCACCCACACTCTGAGTCCATGAGATTCCAGTGAGGCCAGGGGTGCCTATCATACTTCCGCACCAAACTTAAGTAAATCGTGGCCCAGGGTGGGCACAAAACCCCTGAGAACCAATGAGATCCATTGGCTAGGACTTCTAGGAAACACAGTATCACTTTTTCTTGTTGTCTTGAAACTTAAGGAGATATAGGGCCTGAAGCTGTTGCCACCATCTTGCTACTACATGAAGTCTAGGTCTAAAGGCAATACTTGGCAAAAGAGAAAGATAGTGAGAAACAAAATATTTATGACATCTTTTTAGCTCTTACTCCAACTGAGCCTGATGCCTTACCCTTTTAACTTAGATGAGCCAATAATTTCCCTGTTTGAATAAACCAAGGAATTACAAGTGTCACTTACAATGGAAAGAATACCAAATTCTATGGAAGGGTAAATGAAATGTAACCTATGTCTAAGATCTTTAGAAGACAAATGCCTTATATATCAAGATGATTAGGGTTCTGACTAAAATTATTGTAATCATAAGAGATTATAAAAACAGATAAGAGGAATCTTGAGAGCAGGAAAATAAAATAGAAATACAACAAGAGTTTCTATGTTCATGAGCTCCAATTTAAGGTAAAACACTCAGAACTAAATAGAAATATATGTAAAGAGAATTAAAAATTATAGTCTTAAACTGTCTTTATTATGACGAGAAATCTGGTTCCAAGGTTTTCTCTTTCTCCTTTGTCTTGAGCTTGTCTCTTTCATGAACCCTGAAATGGTAATTTTACAGATGCATGAATTTTAATATTCATGATTTCCACAGCATTGTAAATGTACTCAGTAATTATAATTTTCATTGACACACAAGTTACAGGCTCCTGGGAGTTGCTCAGTAGAACTTAAGACCGTTGCTATGCACCTCGCAAAAGTGATTATCCCCTTTGTGCGAACTGAAGAATTTGACCTTGAATAACTTTTACATTCAGAAGTTAAAATTTACTGGCCTTGTCTTCTCTGAACCCATTTATTAAAAATTCGCCAAAATGTGGGGCTGCCGTGACTCTCAAGAGAAGAGAATAGATCCAGAAGAAAATCCACAAACATCTACTAAGTACCCATCACATATACAAGACAACATGCTAGGCATACTTAGTAGCTTGAGGCCTGGTCCTTTTCCTCATAGAGCTTGGAACTTGCGGCAGAGGTAGGACATACTCATGAAGACTCAAATATCAATATAAAGCAATATGCAATAAGTGATTTAAAAAGAATTATGCAAATAAGAAGAATTGAGAAGCTGGAAGAGCAAGAAATCAGCGTGGGGTGGAATGCCTTGAGGGTAGATACGAGTGAGTGGGCAGAAAAGAAGTGAAGAGCTCTGTAGGCAGAAAGATCTGTGCAAACAACCAGAGGGGAAAAGGTGATTTGTAGGTAACTGTATTATAGAGTAGTCTGGCTGAAGCAATGCTTCCTGTATAGTTAGGGGGAGGAGGTTGAAAAGGTAGGCAGGGTATTGATTGACAACCTACAAAATTTAGGCTTCATCTTGTAGGATATGAAATATTGCAGATGGCTGAAGATGAAAATGGAAACAGACCACCTCTCTTCCTAAATATCAAAGCCATCATAGCTACTGACATAAGAGCCTGAACTTGATTTGTGTGTGAAGTTAATACGCTTTCTGTTGATCAATGCAGTATAAAATGAAAGGTGAGGAATTAGAGAGGGTAGGGCTGGGGCATGGGAAACTTAGGCATTGTACTGATAAAGCAAGGTTTGCATTTTAGATATCTTACTATACCTGCTACATGGAGGATGGATTTAACAAGGGTGATACTGCAAGGAACCCAGGTAAGACACCATTGCAAGAGTACATGAGGGCCTGTGCTGAGGGAATGATGAGAGGAATGGGGGAAAGGAAATGGGTTCAAGGAATATTTAGGGCGACATCATGAGGACTTGGTGATTATCATTGACTGTCAGGGGTGATGGAAAGAAAGGATTCTAGAATGATCCCCAGGTCTCTGACCTGGCACAACGCCGTGAGCAGAACCATTAAACAGGCTACAGGAAGAAGTGCAACTTTGGGTGAGGAAGATGGTGGATTCAGTGTTGAAAACTGTGCAAATCGAGACTCTTCATGTGCAAATCATGGAAACCCGTGTCAAACTACCTTAGGTGACTTAACAGGGTCATAAAATTAGATAATGAAAAAAAGGCAAAGACTTCACAACTAAATTCTAAAATCATCATGACTCTCTCTCTGTCCTACCCTGTCTCTCTTTCCTTCATCATGCTCTCTTTCTCCACTGGCTTCTGCCTGTAGTTAGGGCTCATTCTCTTAAAATATGCTAAGTGGCAAGGGACATTTCTGCCAGCAGTTCTGGAGTCTAAGAAGAAAAAAAGCTACACCTTCCACTGCCACTTTGAAAAATTCCATGAAACCGGTCCCGGGAATAAAAAATATAATAAAAATAAAATAAAATAAATGATTTAGTCTAAGGCACTGCTCTTGAGAAATTATAGTTATAAAAGCACAGAAACTTG
>NW_017732086.1:258509-269589 GCF_001890085.2 Hipposideros armiger
GTTCCCCATCCCCCAATTCCCCAATAAAAATCTTTAAAAAAAAAAAAAGAGTTGGCTTGGGATGCCATCTCTGAGCAGTAGGGCCCCGGTTCAGATCCCACATGAGGGCCAGTGACGCTGCGCCTTCTACAGCTAAGATGGTGAACAACAGCTCGACCTGGAGCTGGGCTGCTGAGTCACCGGCGACAGCGTAGGCTGCAGTGGGACTGCAGTGGGCTGCCGTGAGCTATGTGAGTGGCTGGCAGCCAGCATGAGTGGCTGGCAGCTGGCATGAGCTTTCATGAGCTGCCAAGAGCCTCCGTGAGCGGCCATCCAATGGTCGGCGACCAATCTGCCTCAGTCGGGAAGAGCGAAATGATACCAACATGGGCCAATGAAGTGACGTCCTCCACAATTAGACTGAAAAACAAAAGGACAGCACCTTGTCTGTTCCCCTTCTCTTATTCCCAATGCTGTTCCCCTCCACCAATTCCCCGATAAAATCTTTAAAAAAAAAATGGCCTATTTGTAGCATGATCTGCTTCCGACTTAGACCTTCACTCTAGATGTAACGCTCTTTATGGAATGTTCTTCTCCCAGCTTTCCACTTGCTAACTCCTTAACTTCCAATCTTTGCTCAGACATTACCTTCTCTATCAACCCTACACTGATCACCTTATTTAAAACTGTACCATACCCCCCAGGCTTCTGCAGTTCATACCCTCCTTACCCTATTTTGCTCCTTTTTTTTATAATATCATCACCTTCTAACACACTGTATGGTTTACTTATATTTGTTAATTTGTGTGTTTCCTTCACAGAATGTGTAAGTTCCATAGAATAAAAATCTTGGTGTTCACTAATGTTTTCCAAATACATAGAACAGCGCCTGGGACAGATTATAAGCTAAATATCTATTGAATAAATGAATCCAAATCTAGATGTGAAGAAAACTGAGGCACACAAAGTGATAGTGAAGCTAACATATAGCAAACCCCCTTTGTTTGGTACATGGCTCCTACTGTCTCCAGAAGACATATCTGTGGGTCAGAACTTAGTGATAGGGTTGCTGAGCTCTGAATTGATGAACCTCAAAAGTCAGAAAACCAACATTGCACAATGATTAAATTTTAAAGACAGGTAGACAATTAGAAATGGAGTAGAATACAGAAGAGTAAAGAAACCTCCCAACTTATGTTGATGTATCCCAAAATAAGGGCAGAAATTAAAGATGAATGCAATTATTTACATATTTATTAATCAAATTTCTTTACATACTTTATTATTTGTTAAACACAAACTTTAAAAATCATATTGCTTATGTGCAATGTATTATCAGGTTTCTTTTTTAACCTTATAAAGGTATTTTCTATAGCCTATCAACTAATGTTTACTTATTTCAGATTTATTTCAATATTGTTCTATTTTCCTGTTTTCTACAGTTTGCACTTCATTTCTTTCTTTAGTCTTTCTTTTTCAATCAACTTTTACTGTTTTATATAGTTATGTGGTATATGCCGTAGCTTATGCTTCTGTTTCAATGGGCTTAACTTTTTATTTAACCAATTAAATTTTTTCTACCTTTCTCAACTCCTTGGTGCCTGTATGTCGCTTTTCTTGACTGTGCTTTTTTGTGATAACTACTCCTTTACATGGAGCCTTTTAAACCCAATTCCATATAAATTCTGAGATCAATTCTGCTTATTTTTCTCCTTTTATTTTGAAACCCAAAATATTTTGAGATTGCCTTCCCTTTTCTGTTTATATTTGATAATTCCATCTAAGTTAATATTGCTTCCTTTGCAATCTGTGTATCTTTTATTTCTTATTCTTGCTTTATTGCCCTGGTTTAAACTCCCAGTAGTACTATGCTGATTAAGAGGTAAGAGTGGACATCTTTGCCTCATTCCCAATCTTAGGGGAAAGCATTCAATCTTTTACCATTAAGCATAATGCTACAATAGCTATAGGTTTTTTGTAGATTTTCTTTATCAAATTATGGAAGTTCCCCTCATTTCTGGTTTTCTGGGAGTTTTTTTTAATCATGAATGGGTGAGTATTGGATTGTATGATATGCTTTTTCTGCATCGATTGATAGGATAATATAATTTTTCTTCTTTAGCCTGTTGATATGTTAGATTACATTGATTGGCTTTTTAACTGAAGTATAATTAACATACCATATAAGTCACATATTTAAAGCATACAATTTCATGGTTAATATATTCACATTTTGAACCATCATCAATAACTCCCAAATATTTTTATAGCCCCCAAAATAAAATCCTTACCCTTCAGCCGTTATCCCCTTGCTTTCTACTTCCTAGTCCCTGTCAGCCACTAACCTGCTCTCTGATTTATATATTTGCCTAATCTGGATATTTATACAAATGGAATCACACAATATGTGGCCCTTCGTAACTGACTTCTTTTATTTAGCATAATGTTTTCAAAGTTCATCTTTGTTGTAACATCATTCTTTTTCATGGCTTGATAATATTCCATTCTATAGACGTACCATATTTTGTTTATCCATTCATCAGTTGATAACATTTGAGTTGTTTCCACTTTTTGGCCATTATGAATAATGCTTCAATGAACATTACTGTCCAAGTTTTTGTGTGAACATATGTTTTCCACAGATGTACTTTTAAATATTGAACCAATTCTAAATATATGAAAGAAATCCCACTTGGTGGTGGTATATGATTCTTTTTATATGTTGCTAGATTTGATATTTTAATATTTTGTTGAGATTTTTGTGTCTATGTTCATTAGAGTTTGGTCTGTAGTTGTTTTTTTTAATTAAAATTTATTGGGGTGACAATGGTTAGTAAAATTACATAGGTTTCAAGTGTACAATTCTGTAATACATCATCTATATATAACATTGTGTGTTCACCAACCAGAGTCAGTTTTCCTTCCATCACCATATATTTGACCCATTTACCCTCATCTACCACCCCCTAACCCCCTTCCCCTCTGGTAACCTCTAAACTATTGTCTATGTCTATGAGTTTTTGTTTATTTGTTTGTCTTGTTCCTTTGTTGTTTTCAGTTTTATATCCCACATATCAATGATATCATATGGCTCTCAACATTTTCTGTCTCACTTATTTTGCTTAGCATAATAATCTCAAGATCCATCCATGTTGTCACAAATGGCACTGTTTCATCTTTTCTTACGGTAAAATAGTATTCCATTGTGTATACATATCACATCTTCTTTATCCAATCATCTATCGAAGGACACTTTGGTTGTTTCCATGTCTTGGCCACCGTAAATAAAGCTGCAATGAACATCAGAGCACATATATCTTGGATTCCTATATACTAATAATGAAATCTCAGAAAAAGAAATTTAAAAAAAAATTCCTTTTGCAATTGCAACCAAAAAATAATAAAATACCTAAGAATAAACTTAACCAAGGATGTGAAAGACCTATACACTGAAAACTATAAGACACTTTTCAAAGAAATTGAAAAAGTCACAAAGAAATGGAGACATCCCATATTCACGGATTAGAAGAATCAACAGAGTTAAAATGGCCATATCACCCAAAGCAACATACAGATTGAATGCAATACCCATCAAAATCCCAATGGCATTTTTTAAAGAAATAGAACAAAAAATTATGAGATTTGTATGGAACCACAAAAGACTCCAAATAGCCAAAGCAATCCTAAGAAAAAAGAATAATGCTGGAGGTATCACACTCTCTGACTTCAGCTTGTACTATAAAACAACAATACTTAAAACAGCATGGTGTTGGCAGAAAAACAGACACACTGACCAATGGAATAGAATTGAAAACCCAGAAATAAACCCATATAAATATGAACAGATTATTTTCAACAAAGGAGCCAAAAACATACAATGGAGAAAAGAAAGCCTCTTCAATAAAGGATAATGGAAAAACTGGAAAGCCACATGCAAAAGAATGAAACTAGACTGCTATCTGTCACCATGTACCAAAATTAACTGGATCAAAGACCTAAACATAAGGCCTGAAACCATAAACTGCATAGAAGAAAACAGGTACTAAACTTTTGGTCTGTAATTTTGTTTTCTTTGTATTGTCTTTGGTTTTAGTATCTGTACCAGCCTCATAAAATTATTGTAAAGTATGTCTTCCTCTTCTATTTCTGGAAGACATTGTATAAAATTGATCTTAATTCCTATTTAAATATTTAATATAATTCTCCAGGGAAACCATAAGTTCCTGGAGATTTATTTTTCAGGTTTTCCTTTATGAGATCAATTTCCTTAATTGTTATAGGACTATTCAAATTGTCTATTTCATCTTGATTAAACTTTGGTAGTTTGTGGTTTTTGAGGAATTGGTCCATTTCATTCAAGTATTCCAATTTCTTTCAAAATTTATTAACATAAAATTGTTTGTAGTATTCTAGTTTTATCCTTTTAATGGCTGAAGGATCTGTAGTGCTAGCCTGTTTCATTGCTGATATTGGTGATTTGTGTTTTCCTGATTTGTGTCAGGCTGGCTAAAGGTTTAACAATTTTACTGATTCTTTTTGAAGAATCAGTTTCTTGCATTGATTTTCTCTACTGTATTCCTATTTTCAATGTTATTTATTTCTGCTATTTATTAGTTCCTTTCTTTTCTGCTTGTTTGGGTTTGTTTGTTTTTCTTTTTCTCTTTTTTTTTTTCTTTTTTGAGATAGGAACTTACATTATTCATTTGAGACCTTTATTCTTTTCTAATATAAGTATTTAGTGCCGTAAATTACTCTTGCAGCTCTGCTTTAGTTGTATCCCACAAATCTTAATGTTGCATTTTCATTTTCATTCAGTTCAGTGTGTTTTTTTTATTCCCCATGAGACTTCTTCATTGACCTATCAACTATTTAGAATTGTGTTGCATAATTTTCAGGTATTTAGAGATCTTCTTGCTCTCTTTCCATTATTGATTTCCAGTTTGATTCTATTATGGTCAGACAGCATCCCGTATATGGTTTCAGTATTTGTTGAAATTTGTTTTATAGGATATGGTCTATGTATATGAATGTTCCATGGGTATTGAAAAGAATGTGTACTCTGCTGTTGTATGGCACAATCCATAAATATCAATTAGATCCTGTTGGCTGATGGTACTGCTCAGTTCTATAATTTTGCTGATTTTCTGTCTAACAGTTCTATCAATTCCTAGAAAGGGGTGTTGGAGGCCCCAACGATAATTGTGGATTTGTCTATTTCTTCCAGCAGCTTTATCATATTTGATTATTTGTTTTCCACGCATTTTGAAGCTCTGTTGTTTGGTGCATACACATTTAGGATTGCTGTGCCATCTTTGTGGACTGATCCTCATGTAGGTAAATATTATCAGGCTCTGTGCTACAAAGGGCAATAGTCCCAGGCAATTTGTGATCAGGGCATATGAGTAGTTCAAATGAAATATTATAAATGTGCAAAACATATTTTTTATGTTTTTTGAAATAGAGTGATTTTTTTAAATCAATTTGAGGTTCACAGAAAAACTGAGCAGAAAGCACAGAGTTCCCTTGTATGCCCTGACTTCACACCAGCATAGCCTCATCCACCATCAACACCCTACAACAGAGTGGTCCATTTGTTATAATCTTTGTTAAATCTATGAGCCTACATGGACACATCATTACCACTCGAAGTCTATAGGTTTCAGCAGGGTTCACTCTTGGTACTGTATATTTTATGAGTCTTGACAAACCTATATGACATGTATCTACCATTATAGTTATACAGAATAATTTTACTGCCCTAAAAATCTTCTGTGCTCCCCCTATTCATCCCTCCCTCCCCCTTATTCTCTGCTAGCCACTGATCATTTTACTGTTTCCTCACAAACCACAGACTTTTAACCAAGTTAAGATTAGTTAAGATAGGCTAACCATTGTAATAAACATACACAAAAATATATAATGCTTCAAACTTGATTAAAAATATTTTTTTCTCTCATATAAAGTCTAAAACAATATATGTTATTGGAGGGCACCTCTCCTCCATGATTCAAGTTCCTTTCATCTTGTGGCTCTGCTGTTTTTAACATGTGGTTTCTATAGTCATTCATCTGCATCACAGATGCAAAAGGAATGTGGAAGGGATTTTTTAGGGTCTGGGATGGCATATACTTGGTAAAGCTCAGTCTTCTGGCTACTCCCCATTGCGGTGGAGGCCAGGAAATGTTTTCTAGCTGTGTGCTCAGGAAGAAGAGGAAATGGGTTAGTGAACATCTAGCCAGTCTGTGTCACAGATCTGTGGAACCCAAAGAAATCCATGGATAGACTTTAGGGGATTGATTAATCATTCAGAAGATATATGCAAAATGTTGTCTTCATTTGCATTTTCCTTGGGAGAGGGAAAGAAGGACTATCTCTGATTGTATTGATTAGGAAAGTAGTATGTTGGAGAAGTTCGAATTTAAACTGAGACTTTAAAATTGGTAGAGATGGGAAGGGTAGGGATAAAAGGTAAGGGCAATCTAGGCAAAAAAAAAACAATGCAAGCAGAGTCCCAAAGATGTGAGATGACAATGGATATTTGAAAAAAGGCTTAAAGCTCAGACTAGCTGAAGAATTGAGTTTACTTTGAAGAATATCTATTTAGTCAGTCAGCAAGTATATACAGGCTCCTCCTAGATGCCAGGGACTACAGTAGGCACTGGCTTTATAAGGATGAAAACAAAGGAAGAAGTACGATTAAACAACATGATATGAAGAGTGTTTCTAGGGACACGTAGGATGCATTGGGAGCCTGCTACAAGGACACCTCACCTTACATAGAATGTTAGGGAGCCATCCTACAAAACGGAGCCCTGAAGGATAAGCAGGAGTTAGCTAAGCTAAGAGTGGGCAGAGGAGAGCCATAGTCCAGGCTGGGAGGCATAACAAGAGTATGTAGAATATATGAATGACTGCTAGAAGGCCTCTGTGGCTGAGGCCAAGAGTGCAAGAGGACAGGTGGTATTGAAATGAGGCTAAAGAGTTAGATGGGGCCCGGATACAGAAAGAAGTTACCTTGTAAGTTAAGGTATTGGGATGTTAACCTAAGGACAACAAAAAGGGTTTTAAGCAGGGAGGTGGAAGGAGTGCGCTTGAATTAAAACCATTCCAGCTGCAGAATGGAAAATGAATTGGAAGAGAGCAAGACTTAATGTAAGAATATTGTTTTGTGGATGAATGTAATAGTTTATGGTCTAAATGACAGTGGCCTAGACTACGGTAATGGCGGTAATGATGCAGAAGGGGTAGGTAGATTTGAGAGCTGAGAGGAATGTCCCACAGGATTTGGTCTTTACAGGCTGTGGAGGTTAAATGAGAAGTCAAGAACGTCTACCAGGCTTTCGGTCAAAGGAACTGAGTAGATATTGGTGCTAATACTAAGCTAAAAAGCTGATTTGAACTGAAATTTCAGTTTAGGAAGTTGAGCTTAAATTGAGGTCGAATTTGAATTGCCAGGTGGAGACATACATAAAACAGTGGGATTTATGTGTCTAGAACTCAATGGATAGATCAAGAATGACAATATAGATCTGGGAATTGTCAACAAGGAAACAGAAACCTTGGGAACTGATAAGATTTTTAAGTACAGACTACAGAGTAAGCAGGAAGCAGACTCGAGACAGATTTTTGACAAATACCCAAAGAGTGATAGAGACCCTGAGTGTGGAAAGAGGCTGAGGAATGACTATGGAAGGAGGAGGGAAAGCAGAGGGAAGCAAAGGAAGAGAGTGCTTTAAGGAGCAGTCAAGGTGCCGTGGAAAAGTTAAGATGGATAAGGATAAAAAGCGCTTATTGGATTCAGTGACAAGATGGAGATAAATAATTCCAATGAAGTAGCAACAGCCCACTGGTGCACTGCAGAGTGAGATACAGGACAGGAGACAGTTTTCGGAGCAGTTGATTTGGAGTCAAGAATAAAGAGTGGTGACAGGAGGGAGAGGGGCCATCAAGGAAGAGTTTCTGTTTGTTGATATAGTACAGATTTAAGCGTGTTTGTTACAATTTTGAGCACTTGGAAGAAAGATACCAGAGTGTGGAAAGCCTGGAATTCTAAGTAGGAGACTTTGTTCTCAGGCAATTGGGAACCATTTCAAGAAGGAGAATGGCACGTTTATTGTCATGCTGCAGGAAGACTTATCTTGGAGTTGGGTAATGCAGATCCCAGGGGACATCCTACACTAAAGAAACTCATCCTGCCTTAAAACAAAGCAGATGTCTTAGTGTTGGGTTCTAGGTGAGGGCTTCAGCAGGATCTTTCACTATGCTTTTGTGGCAGTCTTTACAGCTTTGCTTCAAAACTGTTTCTCATTATCTCAGTTTTCTTACAGGACAAACATATTTGTTAAGCTTCATTTAGTTTGCAATTGTTCCAACCTTGATATCATTATAATTAGATGTAAAAGGCGAGTTCAACAGTCAGCCTACTTAGTTGATAAAACGTAACCAATTCTGTGTTTCCTTTTAGTCCTAAGATCCTTAAGTAACTCTTTTGCCCCAATATATCAATCTTTGTCATAAACAGCAGCACAGGAATGAAGAGAAAAGCTATTTCAAGTGCAAATTAATGTGTTGTGTGGCTGGGGGAAGGAAGAAGGGATGGTGTTTAATGGATTTAAATGAAAGAATACCAGTCATACATTTAGAGCAAAAGCAAATCTTAAATTTGCTTGGTAAACAAGATTTAATACAAGACAAGAAATATAGACCCAAAGGGGAAGGTGCGTGAGCTTCAATATCTCCAGTCTTGTTCATAAATCACAATATTGATCAAATATAAATTAATGCATGAATGTATACATTTTTGTATGGGAACTTATGAAACCTCATTTATTATGCTGGAATGAAGCAGAAAGCAATTTTTATATTATGACCACCTAAATTAACCATTTAGCATTTTAAAAAATCTTAGCTGAATGGATCTTAGCTACATGAATCTATTCTTTACATCTCCACTTCTCAAAAGAAAAATGTATTGTGAACTATGGCTCCCACTGTAGTTTTTGCTTTGGTTCCTCGGGAAGAGAACTTAAGACCAAGGGGTGAGCATTAAATGACAATGTTCATGAAAAGAGATGAAGAAAGGAATGTCTGAGAGTTTCACTTGTGATTCTACTATCCATTTCCTCCCAATGACCAATAATATATCCTGGGAGAGTCCACTGCACATTTTATTTGACTTTCTCCCTTGGAGAGATTTGCTTTGCTAAAACTCTACCCTTCAAATAATGGTTATTGTTATTGTTCAAACTGAAATATCAGACAACATGCATATTTGTATATTCTATAAGTAAATGTATAATTATATAAGCTATTCAATGATACATTTTAAAATATTCAGTACCTTTATAAGACACCATGAAATATTACGTCCTTGGGGGCGGAGATATCGCGAAAAAAAGATGCAGATGTAGTAAATCAGTGAAAATAGTGCCTAATTAGAAAGGGGAGAAAAAGATCACTTTTCAGTAGAATTAATAGCAAGTTTCCTTCTGTAACCCCCACCCCCAAACCCTAGATCAGTATTCTTAACTCTGGCTGAGCTGTCAGAACCTGTGTGGCTTTTTAAAAACATGTGCCAGGTCCCCACTCCAGATATACTAAATCCAAATATCCAGAGTTTGCCTCTCCTTGCTCTACATTTATCTTTTTTAAAACCCTTTCTTCATCCTGATGTACAGTCAGGGTTGAAGTCACTGCTTCAGAGCCCACTGCCACAAATGAGTTGTTGGAGAAGCAACATACAGGATGATATGAGGATCAGAGAAACCTAATAACAGGAGATGTTTTAGTGTTAGCTAAAATTCTCTAGGCCTTTGATTGGAGGGATAAGTTAAGTTGTAGGACTGGGTACATGGCTATAAGGGCACAAAAAATACAGAAGGTAAGCCTTCTCTTGGACTACTTGACTTTGTAACATCCTAGACAGTTTAGAAAATTGGTGTTCAATTAAAGTTCACTCGTAAGAAACAAATGTGAGGCAGTAAGATACAAGAAATCTAATGTAGAGAAAGGGTCCCAAGTTACAACTCAAAATTCAAGAGGTCTTGAGCTGCTAGTACTCAGTATTTGATATATGGCTAGTGTGAAACAAACTGAATTGAGATCATCTGTGAGTATATGTAAGTGTAAAATACACAAATTTTCAAAGACATAGTGTGAAAAACTAAGATGTATCATTTATAATTTTATATTGATTGCATGTGAAAATATTTTGAATTATTGCACTATTAAAACTGTTTCTCACTTTTTATTGGGCACCTAGAAACCTTAAAACTACACTATGTTCGTCGCATTATATTTCTAGAGGACGATGCTAGTGATTAACACTAACCTGGGGCGACTACCTGGTACTAAAAGGGGTAGGGGGGTGAGTCATAGACTTAGATGGAGGAAATAGGCTTTAAAAAGCCATTTAAAAATGAACCCCTAGAAAAGCAAACCACTGTGTAGGATCACATGGGCAATACCGTGGGAGGAGCATCTTGGAGGAGGAAACGATTTAGTTTCCTTGAAAAGCCACGAAGAACTGAAGTTCAGCATTTCAGGCTCCTGCTGTAACCAACCGGCCTTGAACTGGAAGCCCGGGCAGATGGACGTGGGAGGGTCCTGCCCCAAGGGAGGAGCATTCCCGGCTTAAGCAGGGAAGGCCCAGGAGCCACGCGGCTCAGGAAACCACCCCTGCGGCTGGATAGGACACTTCACTGGCTCTCCCTTCGACTCTCTTTAGGCTCTTACCCTAAAAGAGGGCAATCTCTTCCTGAACCTGGGGAAACAACACCCTTCGACCCACGGCTACACTCCATTCCAAGGCCGCTCCCACACTGCGCAAAAAGACCCGACCCAGGTGGGCAAAAGGGATGCGGAGAAATTAAGAAACCCAGGTGTGCGCTTCAATTGTACGCGCCTGCGCGAAAACCTACTCAATCCCTAGTTTCAGCCTCTGCTGTTGCGCCTTCATCCGGCCTCCTTTTCCCCGCCCCCACCTGGGTACGTCACAAAGAGTGACGTGTAAAGCGAACAATCACAATCCCTCTCCTCGTGATCTAGTAGGCAAAGGGAGGGAGAGGAGGGGGGAGGGGAGAGGACGAAAGGAGAAGGCTTC
>NW_017732086.1:271507-365858 GCF_001890085.2 Hipposideros armiger
CTAGTCAGAAACTTAGCCTTTGAAGAAGTGCAGCCTAACTCTGTTGATCTTACTATATTCCTTTTAATATATTTTAACTCTCGAAAAGGCACACTGGCTACCTTTTAGTATGCTTTGGTGTACACGATGAAGAAAAATTCAACAGTAAGGTAATTGAGTTAAGGAACTTCATGCATTTATACCGTTTTCAGTGAATTCTCTTGCCAGCACACCAGCACTGCAGACAGACTCCTCCCACGTTGTTCAGACAAAGGACCTATGTCTCAGATTCCAGGAGTAGATTTGTGAAGGTGGGGGAAGGGGATGCCCAGGGTACCTCCGTATCCGACATTTTTAGGGAAGGTCCAGTGTCCTTTGGTGTACTTTTTCCCTGTTGGTAAATATACCTGCAGCTGCCTTATTACTATATGGTTTTGCTTGGTTCATGCATGTCTCCTTGCTGGTTAGGTTGAGAGCATTGTTGGGGTCAAATAAAGAGAAATGATGGCGCTGCTGCTTAAAATGATCTCATCTTTCCCAAGTGGTCTAAAGTACACATAAATAAGAGGTCTGTTGAAATGGTGGTTTCAAATATCAGAGTTGGCTCACTTCTAACCTCTAGGATTTTAATAAGAAAAGCCCATCTGAAATTTGGACAGAGGAGATGGCTAATTTCAGACCCCCCTGATGATTTAGAACTTAAAGGCAGTTTTCAAAACTGGTGCCATTCAACTGAGAGTTTATTACTATAGTTTGGCAAATTACTTTCACATGCCTTGTTTGGGTTTTTGCAGTACTTAGGATACTAATCCAGGAGAGAACTGTTTCACCTTACATAGGATAAAATTAGAACATCCCAATGTATAGAACCAGAATGAGTTGGCCAGTTAAGAACATCGAGGAAATGCTATGTAGCAAGCTTGTATTTTGCCAGGTTTTGAGTTTATGGGAGGTTGATCTCATACAAGCTTGCTGCCCTTGAGAAGCTAACAGTCTAATAAACAATGGAATGGCCCTAAATTAATATATAGTTAATGACACTAACTATAATGTGTGACAAACAAAAGTCATACATACGAGAACATCAACCCTGGGTGGCCTTGGAGAATGGATAGGACTTGATCAAAGGGAGATAGATGGAAGAAAGACTGAGGAACAACGCGAGGAAAGGTACAGAGGAATAATATCTAGGTATGATTGGAGAGTTGCAGTTTTCTTTCTTTCTTTTGATACTTAGGATCTGAAAAGGGGCTGGGAAGGTATGTGTTTAGGGCCAGAGTATGAAAAACCCTTATTGCCATACTAGGATGCCACTTTCTTAGCACGAGTTGCAACAGTGTGCTTATGGTGACAGTTTAGGATAATGAAAGACATTTACATGCCAGGTTTACTAAGGGACAAGATAATGATATCTTTTGTATATTTGGTTTAATACAAACTTTTGTCCTATATTATACCCATTAAAGCACTATAAAATGCTCTTTAATTCCACAAACGGTTAATCTTTATACAAATGCATTATTTAAATGTAAACTGAATTCATTCCAAGTTTTTATTTTGTACCATCTATTAAATTACAGCAAATGAGATAGTCTAGTTTTTTTGGTTGTTGTTTAGGACTCTGCTTATTGGCTAATAAGGAAATGTGAATCTATGCCTTAGGACATAGAGACAAATTTCTGGCTATTCCTTTTGCACTAAATATTTTCCCAGAATTGACAGTACTGTTAAAAGTATGTCATCACCTTCTATCTTAAGAGTTGAAAGTCTCGCCATTTTACTCTGAACCATTCAATTAGTGTATCATTGACCCCTTTGCTACCCCTACCCCTCAGCCACACCATAATAAAACCTGTATTTTCCCACTTCTGCAGAGAACTAGGCAACTTCTAATGTTTGCACCTTTTATAGTGTGATAATTTCCCTTTCCCCTAAGTGAATAAACAGGGTAAATCATTTAATTTGTTTGCCTTGAATGAACTAAATTTCATCCTTAAGAATTACCTATTCCTGCCATTTTTATTCATTACTTGAAGTCAAAATTTTCTGTTTGACATCTCTTAATTGGCTTTGGAAATAATTATGACACAGATGTAGACATTTATGATTTCAGCTGTAAAGCAAAGAGTAGAACAAATGGAATCTGAGCCATCTAGACTAGCAACTCATGTAGATGGCCTCTGGTGCCAGTGTCTTTATTAAAACACACACACACACACACACAAACACACAAACCACTGCTTTTGATAGTGATGAAAGTTGGCAGAATGTTGACCTCATATTTATACTCCCAAGTAGTGTATGGTTGTTTGCAGATGTTAAATTGGCCCCATTTTTAAGCTTTGCATCTCATTTTTAAACCAACAATACTGTATAAAATAAAGCCAGGAACTAAAGAGGCCTATCGATAATGTAGTACCTGCAAGATACATTCACAGTGGTTAACAGGTTTAAGCCAATGGACTTTGTTCCAACTTGCAGTCATTCGTCCAGTTAGGTACCCAGTTAGACTAAAAAGTGAATTAAAGTAGAACTCTAGACCCATTCTTAACTGTATTATAAGTAAATATTGATGTCATAAATTCAGTTGTTTTAAAAGATGTATAACCCCATGTTTTATATCACTTTAAGATTAATGTGTGTCTTCAATTATTTTCATTAGTGACTTTAACTGATGGTATAGGTTAATAGTATTTGGGGTTAATTTCTGCCCCCATCATGAGTTGGGATACTATGTTTTCAGGATGCATAACTTAAAATATCACTGTCCAACTTAATAAAGTTTTGGTGTCTCTGCTGCCCAGGAGGCAGTTATTGTAATATGCCAGTTCTAATGTGTCTAAAATTCACTGTCATTTTAGAGTTCAGAAAGTTAATGTGTGTGTATATACACTAGCTTTAAAAATTAAATATTGTAACTTTCCTAGGCTTTAAAATTTAAATTTAGTTGATAATTGTATTAGCTCTGGGACCATTGGGAAAGGTTCGGTTATTACAGTTGTTTTGCAGATGGGTGGGGAATCTACTGCCTTTTCTTCCTGCCTCTTTGAGCTAATTCACTGGGGAGGAAATTGAAAATAAAGTGGTAAATCAAGGGTGTATTTTCTACCCTCATTTACCAACAGCCTGAAAATGATCCAGTTAAGTATTTGAGAACTGTTACTTGGTTAGAGATTTCTATTTAGAAAAATGTCCAACAAGGTTGGGATTCTAGGGTAGTTCTTACATCTTAAGTTTTCAAAGAAAGGTAGCGTAGTGCTTAATATTTGTGGATTTGGTTTTAAATGAATTTGACATTTGCACAAACCAAAGAATTTAATAGCTTTGCCTTAAACTGAATACAAAAATGTCTTAAAATACGTGTTTTAATATAAAAATACATATTGTAAACTACTACAAATATCCCTTAACAGCCTCTGCTCAGCTGTGTTAGTTTGGAAAGAGTCAGAAATTAAAATGGCTAAATTCTGATTACTCTGTGCCAACAACTTACTTTGTGATCTTAGACAAGTCACTTCAACTCCCTAGGCTTCAGATTCCTCTTTTCAGCTGATATAATCAAGAGACTGAATGATACACAAATAAATTCACATATGTGACACTATAAGTGATAAGCACATATTACTTTTGTTAAGTTAAATTTAAAATTAATATGAACCACTCTGTTTGATCTTGTTGACCTTTTCTTGGCTCTAGCAGTTTCACACATTTCATTCTTATGTGCTAGAACTAGAATCAACTGGTATCTGAATGCCTGTTAAGTACATAACGCTTTCTGTCCAAATAGGCTTAAATTGTGCTGTGATAACAAAGAACCCCATAATTAAATATTAAAAGAACAAAAGTTTATTCCTTATTCACAGGGGCTCTGCTCATTTTAGTCATTCAGGGAACACCAGCCAACGAAGCCACCATCTCAAGTGTTGGCTGGTTATCCCCTTGTGCCAAAGGGATGAGAGACAGTGGCATAGCACATGCTGACCTGGCAGTAATAATTATCACATCTGCTCGTATTTCATGAATCAGAGCAAGTCACCTAACTTCAAGTGGGCAAGAAAGTGCCTTACAACCATGTGTCCACAGGATAAAGCCAGAATATTAGTGAATAGCCATGATGACTACCACACTATTATAATCTATGGGATTGTTGCAGGATTTTTTTAAATGTTATTTATTCCATGTAGAATTTATAATTTAAAATTAAACTCAAAATGAAAAAAATACATATTAATGTTCATAAGATACTAAATAGGAAAGTGTATTTGCAGTTTAAAAATTCCTTTAGGAAGCTCCAGATAGGTTATGGATAATCTATTTTAAAACCTCATTGATCTTTAAGTTATTCTAAAGTGATATTTTTTTTATTAAACTATATCTTAATGCTCCCCAAATGGCTTATATACATACCATAACGTGTGGGTTTACTTTTAACTTTTTTCTTATGCCACCATTAGGTACCATATAGACATTTGTAAAAATTAAATTTGATATTAAAGTCTTTACAATAATTTTCTAGTATTAGTATTACCGGGCCCAATTGTAAAAGTGAAGGTATGCACAGCCTAATGCTATTTGAATAGAATTCAAGTTCGAGTCTTTATTCCATGACTGGTTTTGAGAATTTTAAGTTACACTGCATAACTGTAAAGCCTCTTTCATGCCAGTGTTTGGAATTTCAGAACAATTCATGCACACAACGTTTGTTGCCTTTGTTCAGTAAGCAAAAACTACAATTCACCGTATGCAAGGAAGCCTGATTTGACCACAAGTAAAGTTGTATCATGGAATAATAAGACTAGGCCTTAAAATAATAAAATTTTTAAATATAAACTGCAGGTGTAGTTGAAGATAAGCATAAGGTGGTTGGCATTGAGCATAGTTGGAGGAGAATGGGGAAGCAATAGTTCCAAACGACTAGAAAATCTCCCCAAAAGGTTACTAGCATGAAAGTATTTGTACTTTGGATTGACCTATTTTTTACTGTCCCCCTTTCTGTACTATTCTCCCCTCCCATTCGGCTTGTTTTCTCTTTCTACCAGTGCTACTTAGTGTACTGTAGGAAAGGACATTGAACTTGTAGTTAGAAAACTTGTTGGAGACCTGGTTTTACCATTTGTTGTTTCCTGTGACCTTGGGCAAATCACTTAACCTAGCTGAGTCTCAGTTTTTCTCTTGTGGAAAAAAAATACCTGTTCCATTCACTTGCTTTCCCTGGCCTCTCCCCCAGACCATTTGTTGTGAGAATTAAGTTTGAGACGCCGTTAGTACAAATTCACTGTACAATTGAAAGTATAAAAATAATAAATTAATATGAGGTAAGGTCAAGTTTATATTTTTTTTTACTGCTAGATTTATACCCAGCATACATTAGTTGAAACCAAAAATTGTCATTTTAGTAAGCTTTTCCTAGGTTATACCACTAACTAAATTTGATCTACATTATATTTTTTACAGTTTACAATGTGACTTCAAATCTATTTAAAATCAGAGCTTTTAAATGTAAATGGTAAAGAGCTGGGCTAGTGTGGAAGAGAATTACTTTACAAATCTGATTCCACTATATCTACCCAAACTGGTAATTCTAAAGTTTCTATTAACATCCTCTAAAGGGCATAAACCTTATTTTAAAATCCCCGGTAAGAAAAGTTGTTTTGCCTTTTATCTCTCATTTACACCCTCTTCTGGGTGTTATAGCTTTAGTGAAAGGCTAAATATGAGCCTTTTATTTCATTAAGTATTTCAGTACTCTTAGTCTACACTACATAGGTTTAAAAAGGGGGGGGGATTTAGATTTAGTTTAACCTCTTTTTTTTATTAAATTATTTTTTATTATGAAATACACATTTTTTATAATTAGTTTCAACTGTACAACACAGTGCAATAGTTATACATTTTACCCCTCGAAGTGACAACCCCCCTCCCCCAATCTGCTGCCCCATTTCCCCCCAATAATATACATATCTATTACAAATCCCTTGACTCCACTACTTTTAAAAATACGTGGTACATGCAGGGAATTCTCCACTCCTAAGAATCAACTAGGAAAATAAGGCAGGTTGAGAGAATGTTGTATTTTAGAGTCATTATTATGTAACTTTGGGCAATTCTGGGCTTCAGTTTTCTCTCATCCATAAAATGAGATTAGATTATGTCTTGTTGCTCTAATATTCTGATTTTTGTCCAAAAAAATGTTCCTAAAATCATGCAACAATAAACCAAGTTTCAAGTTACCAGTTAGATCGACTTCAACATATTCCTTCCTAGTTTTGTAAAGTTTACTTGACATGCTTTTCACAATATAAATATGCTTTATCTTTAGGAGAAAAGTTATTTAACTGTTTTTAACTTCCTATATAGAAAATTGATTCATTTGATTTTTAAAAAAATAACAAGCATTTAAGTGTGTAAGGAAGTGGATCATCTCATTTGATCCATTCGTATTTTCACCATACAGACAAGGAAACAGATCTGTAGAGATAATAATTAATTACCCAGAGTCTAAAGCTAATGGAATTGGAGACTTCGACACTTCTATCTCAATATGTGGTAGAACAAACAGACATAAAGTCAGCACAGGTATAGAAGATTTTAACATCACCAACCAACAATGTAAGAAAAACTGACAGATCAGTATCTGTCCATGAACATGTATAAACACCAAATCCTTTTGGTACTTGAAGTTGATACACGTCAGTGAGGGCAGAGCTGAATCTTAGTCATCTTTGCATCTTAATGTCAGTTAAAGTACCTGAAACAAAATAGATATGTGCTGTTTGTTTTATTGAACTGAATTGTTGGAATAGAAACTTGCCTGTTTTATTATTTATTGTTTTAATTTCCATATTGTGGTAATTGGGGTTTTCTTCCCTCTTGCCTTTATCCCCAACCTTTACCTAAGAAGCCAATCAACCTCAAAGTGTTTGGGGGTTTTGTTTTAAGAGCAGTGGATGCTACTTGGTTTCAGGCATTAGATGGCTACAGGAATACAGGGAATACGCAAAACTAAAATCACATAAAGGAAGCTGTTTGAAGTGTTGTAGTGATACCTAAAGTGAGACTGTATTCTTAATACAAAATTTCAGAGAATTTTGACTAGAAGAGCTATATGAAGACACTTGAACCCTAGAAAGGAAAGCTATTGTTTCTGTATTGTGACTTAGGAATACATTGTATTGCTGATCTAAACAATTTATTTAAATGTGCATAAGAACTTCTCTTATTGGGAGTTAGCTGATATTCATTAGTCTTTGAAGATATAATACTGAAATCGAGTCCCTTGTAAAGTTAAAGGACCTATTTAGACTATTCCAAGAGGAAAAGGACGTTATTTTACATAAAATCATTAAATAATATGGCCCCTCCTCATTAAACCTACTATATCACAAAACATGAATATAATTTGTTTCTCTAACGCTTTTAGAGAAAAATAGTGTGGCATAGTGAGAGGAGTGTGGAATTATTAAGACAACTTGGGTTTGAGATCTGATTTTCCACCTGGGAGATTTGGAGCAGTTTTGTTAAGCTCCTTGCCCTTCTTAAAGCACTGTATTATAGTGATTAAATGAGGATATAAATAGGGGAGTTTGGAAAACTGAAAAGTGCTACAAATGTCTGTTCTTTAAAAGTTAAGCCTAGTGTCTCAATTTACTCATGAAATACTTGAAGTGGTGGAGGTAGGGTGGTGGAGAGGTTAAAAAGCTACCCTTTTACTGAGCACCTACTTGAATAACAGACATTGTGATAAGCATTTTTAACACATTTTATTTAATCCTTGCAACAACAAAGTGAGAGAAGTATGTTTAATCTTAGTTCCTCTCCCATGAAGGAGAGAGAGAGAGAGAGGTTTAGTGACCTGTTAAAAGTTCACAAAGCTGGTTAGTGATGGTCTATCCAAAATCTGTGTTCCCAACCACTACTCCATGTACCTTTCCTCGAGGAAAAGAAGAATAGATACATGTATGTGAAATATGGTAGTATCTGATTGTCCCAAGTGCTTTTTAGACTTCAGAAAGAAGAGGTGACTGTATTTCCTAGAAGAGGGATGTCATCAAAAAAATACAAGCTAAGAGGTTGAACGACCTGACTAACATTGAAACTAAGTTAGCTGGTGATAGACTAAAGCTCAGTCCTGCAGATGATCATTTTTTTTTGTCTTTTAAATTGTTTCCTTTAAACTGGACCTTGGAAGATTTTTATGTGGTAGCTGTGATAATAAGAATCATACCTATGTTTGTATGATTCTTGTTCTTAGAGCCTTTCACACGTACAATCTCATCTTTTCCAAATGGCCCTGTTTGTTACTCAGAATATGTGAGAGGGGAGAGTGAAGTACTAGGAGAGTTTTCTTGGTTATGTAGGAAAATATCTGAGCAGAGATAGGTAGAAATATCTGAGCATGTTTAGGAGATGATGAAGTCTGGGAGAAGGTAGGTATGGCCATTTAATGGGGAGCCGGGTGGGGGAGGTTCATATCAGGCCAAAGAGTTCTGATTTTCTCGAAGGTAGAAAGAATTTCCTCTCCCTCCTCATTTGTGTGTGTGTGTGTGTGTGTGTGTGTGTGTGTGTGTGTACGTGTACATGTGTACTGATTTCCCAGTAGGATCCTTTCCCCTTCAAAACAAAACTGCCTGGGGGGAATTTTTTGAAGAAAGGTATACCCCAAGGATGACTCAAAGTGAAAATACATAATGCAGTTTTGGTGTTTGTAAGGGATTTTTTTTAGCTTTTTTAAATCCCTTATACTACATATGTAGCTAATTTATGAAATGAAAGTACAGTGAATTTAATTTCTGGGAACCAAAATCATCTTTGTCAAAAATCAGCAGCCCTTCATATAATATTTGGGGCTTCTTTCTTTAAAAAACAAATTCTTTGCACCTACAAGATCGAATTTAAATGTTTGTTTGACACTGAAGAGGTCTGTCCACCTCCTCATCTAGCCTTCTCCCCTCCCCTCCAGTCACTTGAAGCTCCCACAATACCCAGCCAGGTGTAGGTACCTGACTGCCATCTATCACCTGGAATTAGCACCTGCACCTTTATAGGGAATTTAATATCTGAACAGGTAAGTTCAAGCATGAGGCTGATCCGTTTTCTCTCAATTGGCGAGTGTTCTTGGACCGAGAAGGAGTGGTTTGGCTAGGAACACCTAGACAAAGCCCTCTTAGGACAAGTGGAGAGGCCAGATTTGACTTGTGCAGCTCCTACCACATCACTCACCTCTTGACATAAACACTCTATCTTTGTCAACACCATGGCTTATTTTCTACCTGACTTTTTAGCTCTATCCCATTAGCCTATTCCAATGCCTGTGATCTTCAAACTTTTCCTGACCCCCATATGTCTAGCCTAGGATAGGGTTTAAATTTTTTATGAACCAAATACTTTCCTTGGTTCAAAAGCCCAGGGACTTGGAAGAAAGGGAAAATAACTGAGGAAAGGGAGATGGTAATGTGGTAGGCACAATAACCCCCTGCCACCCCCCAAAGATGCTAACACCCTAATCCTCTGGAAAACGAATATGTACGTGGAGTGTGAACCTTGAGATGTGGTGGTTGTCTGAAGTATCTGGGTGGGCCGAGTGTAATCACACAAGTCTTTAAAAGCAGAAACTGTTTTCCCAGCTGGGTCAGAGATGTGAGGAAGAGAGAAATTTGAAGCATGAGAAGGATTTGACCTCCATTGCTGGCTCGAAAGATGAAGGAAGGGGCCACACGCCAAGGAATGTGAGTGGCCTGCAGAAGCTAGCAATGGAGCTCAGTCTGAAACTGTAAGCATCTACGGTAAATTCTGCCAGTAACCTGAAAGAGCAAGAAAATAGATCCTCCCTGGAGCTTCCAGGAAAAAAAAAAGAAACACAGCCCTGCCAACACCTTGATTTTTTTAGCCTTATTGAGACCCATGTCACTTCTGACCTGTAGAACTACAAAATTTTAAAATGTGTGATATTGAAGTCACTCTGTATGGTAATGTGTTGTACCGACATTAGCAAACTAGAGCAGGTAATACTGTGTTTTGCTGAAAATAAGACGTAGCTGGAGAATAAGCTGTAGCATTATTCCTCCAGGATATGGAGGGCACGTACCCCTCACAGGAGGGGTTTATGACCTGTTTCAGCGAGAAGGGCGCCTTTTCCACAAACTCCTTCAGTTTAAAATAGTCGTTATGCCAAGGTGCCATATTTTGGCACCTGAAATCATGCTAGCTGATTTTCCGGCTAGGTCTTACTTTCGGAGAAACAGGGTAAGGTAAGCAAAGTTAAAGAACAGAAAAAGATTTCTGGATCGAGGCCTGCCTTTTAGCTCTCAGCTCCTAGTGGCTGCCTGCTAGTCCTTGAGGTCTCTCTCCATAGGCAGCTGACACCATGGATTGTTTGTTTGCTTCCAGGCTGGCCCAGAGCACATCGCTCTGCCTACTACTACTGAGACCAACTGGAGAAAACTCAAAGGACTCATGATTAGGTCAGGCCCACCCAGATAACCTGGATAATCCTATTTTAAGGTGAATTGATTTGGACCCTTATTGCATCTACATTGCAGACTGTAATTCTACATCTGGTTCTTTTGTTATAAGTACATCATTCCACATGTTTAATGGAATAAAAAATCGCCTTAAAGATTATCTAATCTAGTAGTTTTACACTTTTC
This sequence comes from Hipposideros armiger, assembly GCF_001890085.2. Classification (NCBI taxonomy): domain Eukaryota; kingdom Metazoa; phylum Chordata; class Mammalia; order Chiroptera; family Hipposideridae; genus Hipposideros; species Hipposideros armiger. The sequence continues at coordinate 282,133 of NW_017732086.1, forward strand.
TGACTGTGACCCCTCTCCAAGCAAAATAACATTTTACATTGAGGCCCATTGTACACATATTTCACTGAAACATTTGGAACACACTGAGTTTTATTTTTATGCTGATTGCAACCCATTAAATTGATACTGCAAGCCCATGGTTTGAGAAAAACACTGAGGGTACCATCCTTTTAATTCCTTTTCTTTCTTTCATCTCCTCTCCCAGCAGCAGAGGACCTCTCCCTCTTAATTGCTGAGGCAGCTGGTAGAAGAGGCTCTCTTTACCCTGGAGAAGCTAGATAGGACCTTTGCTATACCAGGGAGTGAGAGGACCAGGATTCTGGCTGCAGCCAAAGGGTTTTAGGTGACACACAGAGCCGGCCACAGTGATACAGAAAGGGGAAACTGCTCCTACAGCACGGAGCTAAACTGGAGACTTTTTATTGGGGGACTTTACTTCTAAATGAAAAAAAAATTACAACTGAAAGTTGGTACTATCCCAGTTCTTAGCCTCTACGTAGGCTGGTATACAGCTTGCCTTATGTGGTTTTTAACTGTAGTTGAAAGAAAACAATTGTTAGTCCTTACCTCTTAGAATTAAAAAACTTTGTTCAGCTTTGAGGACATGAAATCATTTACCCTGCTATTTATACAATGCACAATAATCTCAGTACTAGCCAAAAGTCTAATTGATATGCTACATCTAGTAAAATGTATAATTTCTTTATATTTAGTTTTGTAATTTAATCATATTTCTTTGAAAAACTAATGCATTTGTATGGCTCAAAATTTATCAAAAATAGTGTACAAGGAAAATTGTCTTTCTTCTACCCTGTCCCCCTAAGTCAGCCAGTTTTATGACTGTATAGTATTCCATTATACATCAGCCTCACACTAATACCAGCCATAAGGGAGTAATATAATACAGAGGTCCTTTTGCCACCTGTGCAAGTATTTCTACAGAATCAATTCTATGAATGGGATTGTAGGGGCTAAAGGATACATGCACTTGTAATTTTGATAGATATTGCAAACTGCCTTTGGGCAGTTTAGACTCTCAGCAGCTAAATGAGGGTCCTTTCCCCCATTCTTATTAGCACTGTTTTTGGGGTTTTTCAGTTTGTTTAATAAATGCTTTATTTTATTAATATTTTCAAATATTTTTATTAAAATATAGCCAACATACACTATTGTATCAGTTTCAGGGGTACACCATAGTTACTCAACATTTATATACCTAAAGAAGTGATCACCGTGATAAGTCCAGCAGCCAACTGACACCGTCCCACGCTGTCACGATAGTATTGACTATATTCCCCGTGCTATACATCACATCCCCATGACTTATGTGCCTTATACCTGGAAATTTGGACCACTTATTCTCCTTTACCTACCCCCTTTTTTTTTTAATTTTCAAACAGTTGATATTCAGTATTAATTTCAGGTGTACAGCATAGTGGTTAGACATTTATATAATTTAAGAAGTGACCCCCCTGACTAGTGTTTACTAACACTGTTTTTGATATTTTACAATCTTATAGGTGGAAAATGATACCTCAGTTCACATGAAAATTGGAATTTTCATGTTCAGAGCCATTTATATGTTTCCTCTTTTTTGAGCTGTTTCTTTTTCTATTTTTCTATTGGGTTTTTGTGTTTTCATGTAAGGCTAGTGTGTACGAGAAAAATAGCTATTTGTGATGTGAGTTGTAAATAATTTTTAAGCTTGTTTTTGGTGACTTTTGCCATGCAGCAATTTTTTTTTTAAAGTACAGTCTAATGTATCAGTACTTGTATAGCTTCTGAGTTTTGTGCCACTCTGAGATTATAAATTCTCTCATGATTTTTAAAAATGTCTTTGAATTTTCAAATAGAAACTTGATCTAAATACTACAAAAAGCTTTTTTATCTCTTCCACCTGAAAAATGATAAAGCAGGTTTTTTCTCCTTTAGTTGGGTCACCTATTTAGAACTCTGCCTATTGAAATTGTCCTGAACTTCAGAATGTCCATATATTCTAAAAATCATGTGCTAGTTGATTGGAACTTAGAATATCTATGGTCCTGTAGAAACAATATTATGATTGATAAGATTTCCTTAAGGTCCTAATCTGATTTTAGGCTACTGTGTTAGAAGTGTCCTATAAAATTTAGCAGAGAGAAGAAATACTTCCATTTTTGTTGGCAGTGGCTTGAAAGAGTTGATTTTACTATCTTCCTGTTACCACTTTCCCCTGATCTGCAAAACCTAAGCACATGACCCTTTGGGGCAGGTTAACGCCTATCTTAACTCCCCTATCTCAGAAGTAGTCCATGCTCAAAACATTCATCTTCTGTCTTCCTAATGAGCCATGTATTAACCCTACCAGACCGCTGTACCGATTTTTCGGTAATTTCTAATCATATCTTATCTAATCATATCTGTGTTGTGTGCATGGAAAAGCACTCCAGGTACAACAAGCAAAATCCTGGAGTGTCTTACAAAGACAATCCATGCAAGAAGGTGAAGAGCAACATCTGGTGCTCACTTTGCAAGAAGTACCTCTGTGTGAAACAAGGCTCATCCTGCTGGGTGGATTGGCACACAAAGGTGGAATATTGGCGCTAGATGAAAGGTAGACCTATTTTCTACAATGTCTCCAAATTCCATCTTATTCTAACCACTTGTTTGCATGTAACTAACATTTTTCTATATCATGTTGGTTTTTTCTCTTTAATGCTCAGGAGCCCAGGTATAGGGGACAGTTAGGTTCAGGGCCTCAGGTCTGGTAGGGTTAAACACCTGTTAATATAATTAACCAAGAAAATATGCCCACGGGTACATAGAACGCTATCTGGCCATAGTGTTCTGTGTACCTTTAGGCATGTTTTGTTAATAATATACTTACTAAATATTAAACAAAAAGTATTCTTCAAAGGTGCAACTGACAGTTGCTTATAGGCTCAAATATTTAGAGAAGTTTCTTCATTCAAGTTTCTAATGGTTAAGACTAGTAAGGACGGAGCGGGGCTAGCCAGTCCTTAGGCTGATTCTCCGTCTGTCCTTGATAGAAATTGCCCAGTGTGTTTATGCAGGATGGCCAGGACCCTGTTTCTTAGGAATGTGATCCTAACTGCCTTCTTGACAAGTTGTAGCCCAGAGTATAAATTCATGTATCTGAACAATAACAGGAACCCTGAGTGTATAGTATGAACAGTTATACGTTCACATCACCCCTTTCAGAATTTCTTAGACATCTTTTCATCAGTCACCTATTGGCCACTGGGAAGTGATCTCAGTTCTCAGCCCCAAGCATCACCCACTGCGCTGAATGAGGGAGATTCAACCTGAATAAATAAGTAGACAGGGAAGTTTTGTTGCTCTGATCTTCCAATTCACTTTCTATTATGGAGTAAAAGCAAATACAGCATTTTCTTATACTCAAAAGTTACACTGTCAATCTTCTGGTAGTTCATTGTAAGTGTAAACTTACAGCAGCACTTTATAATAAAAACTTCATATTTTACAGTAGCATATATTCAACTCATTGTAGTAATTTCTTGATAGCCCCCAAGCTACCCCCTCCCCTACCTACACTGGCCCTTCTCACCTCATCTAGGTACTGAGCTAAGTGCTTTTCTTACAGTTTTGCTCTTAGCCATTTTTCCCTTATGGTTTTCTCAAATGAATATAGCCTTCATGTTAGAGTAAACCTGACTCTCAAAGTATTTTCATGATAGATACCTAGGATCCAGCAGTGAGAAAGCAGCCATTTATAAGTTCTACAGTTCGTTGGGGAGGGGAACAGGATCTTCATTTGTGGGTAAGATCTAAAAGTTCAATGGTAGGTTGAGTCAAGTGTTGAATATGCTATAATTGAAGTTAGCATAACCAACTCCTTTCAAAAGATTGGATTAGCATTATGGGGCCGGAATATGAAAGTCTTGAAAAGTTTAGCTTAGCAAAAAATTGCTTAGATACAAAGCAGTATGTATAAGAAAGGCCCAGTATTCTTGTATAGAAAACCAATGATCTTTGCTTCAACAAATGTTGTCTGGCCCCCCCATGGCATATACTTAAAACAGTCAACCACTCAGTGCTTTGGGGATGCTTAGGAAGGACGCACAAACCAGTCCTAAGGGAGAGGAAGCTTTGTAGAGGATAAGACATCTAAACTAAAATCTGAAGGGGCAGCAAGAGTTCAGCAGGCAGAGCTAGGAGGTAAAGAGGCAAGGACGGAGGAACAATGTAGTCATGGAAGCAAGGGAGCATGGATAGGACTTGAATATGGCGGAGCACACTGCAGAGCTTTAGAAGTGATGAATGGGAAAAGGGAAGAGATAAGGCCAAGAGAGGTAATCAGGTACCAGGTGAAGAGCGGACTGACTGGAGGCCATATTTACCTTAAGGTAAAAGGGAGCCATTAAGCACTTGGTGCAAAGAAGTGACCATGTGATCTGTGCTTATTTAGAAAGCATAACCTGACTAAAGTGAATAATGGATTCAAGTGAGGCGAGACTGGAGGGAGGGCAAGGAAACCTGTGTTTGTGGGGCAGGGGGTGGGCACTATAGCAGTTATGCAGGTTAGAATGATGTGTATAAAGACTATTTTTGTACATTATGAATATATGCGGGGGGGGAGGGGGCAAAAAATAAGGCAAAATTTAAGAAAAAGACCTTTCCAGATGGTGATGAGTACCTTCAACATCACCTAGTTTCTTTATTTTGAAGAACTAGGAATAGCACACAATATATTCATGAGAGTATATCTATTCTGGCAAGCTTCATGTTAAGATCTTTGAAAACTACAACCCCAGAGTTTTATGCTTTAGTTGTATATTTGACACTTTTAAGTTACAGTTTGAAGCTCTCTGATCTTACAAAGCTGGCACTGGTAATGGGTGATTACTCCAAAAGTTAAAGTAGAGAATCTTGGATAGTTATGCATATGTGTCTTAGATATTTTATTTTAATTTAAATATACTTAGGATTTGGGGCCAAGGCCTTTTATTTGAGACGGGGTCTGTCAATCAGAGTAGTCCTTCAATAAAGCCACATCCAATGCCCATATTCCATACAATTTCCAATTGTTTCTTTTGAATTTAGCAAGAACTTTACAATGAGTGCAAAGTCATTCTATGTTAGTTTTTTTACCCCAGGCTTTTACCATTGTTCACCCCTATATAGTTCAGCAGCACCCTTTTTTTTCTTTAAGCTACTCATCTTTGTTGAAATTTTCAAAAATAATCAACTTAATTTTCATATAAGTACAGTGTCTTTTAGTATTCATATTTCACTGGTTTGTGTAATAGTTAATTTAGTTAGCACATAAGTACAACTAGCATAAACAGGTATGGGGATAAAACAGCTGGTTCTTGGTAAGCCTAAAATTCAACGGATGGGGAGCCAAAGCAAAATGACTCATGAGCTGAGAACTTTGCTGTTGTCATCCATTGAGTTTTACAGAGGAAAGAGTAATGTTAAGTTAAAGTGATAAGACAATTCAGTGGAAATCAGTTAAAGAACTTTTATCGTATGGTATAGTTGTGTAAAATTTTAGGTTCTTGGACTAATAAAAAAGACCACAGATTTTGAAGTCCAGGTAGGTTTAACTCTGTCTGGCTCTGCTACTTACTAGCTGTGTAAACTTGCACAAGTTATACAACTCCTCTGTGCTACATTTTCCTTCACAGTAAAAGGAATATAATCCTCTAGTTCTTAAGGTTATTGTGTAGATTAAATGAGACGAGCAATACTACATGTCTCACATGTACATTAGTGGTCTTCTTTGCCACCAACACCCTGCCAGGGTAGTAAGCCTTAGAGTTCTGAAGTTCAGACCCCTCGTGGCATAGCTTTCCTGTGTAGAGTACTCCAGCTGCCCAGAAGCAGATGTTTAGCTTGAAAGGAGCTTTCTGTGACTTGTCTTTATCAATACTGTTGAAGTAGATGTTGATTCTTATGAACTATTTTCTTTCTAACAGGTTGTAAGATTAAAGCGTTGAGAGCCAAGACAAACACGTATATCAAGACACCTGTTCGTGGTGAAGAGCCCATTTTTGTTGTCACTGGACGGAAAGAAGATGTTGCCATGGCCAAAAGAGAAATCCTCTCAGCTGCAGAGCACTTCTCCATGATTCGTGCATCTCGAAACAAAAATGGCCCTGCCCTGGGAGGGTTGTCCTGTAGCCCTAATCTGCCCGGCCAAACTACCGTTCAAGTCAGGGTCCCCTATCGTGTGGTAGGATTAGTAGTTGGACCCAAAGGAGCAACTATTAAAAGAATTCAGCAGCAGACACACACGTACATAGTAACTCCGAGCAGAGATAAGGAGCCTGTCTTTGAAGTGACAGGGATGCCTGAAAATGTTGACAGAGCACGAGAAGAAATAGAAATGCATATTGCCATGCGTACAGGAAACTACATTGAGCTCAATGAAGAGAATGATTTCCATTACAACGGTACCGACGTAAGCTTTGAAAGTGGCACTCTCAGCTCTGCGTGGCTCTCCAACCCAGTTCCTCCTAGCCGCGCCAGAATGATATCCAATTATCGCAATGATAGTTCTAGTTCTCTGGGAAGTGGTTCTACAGATTCCTACTTTGGAAGCAATAGGCTGGCCGACTTTAGTCCAACAAGCCCATTTAGCACAGGAAACTTTTGGTTTGGGGATACACTACCATCTGTAGGCTCGGAAGACCTTGCAGTTGATTCTCCTGCCTTTGACTCTTTACCAACATCCACTCAAACTATCTGGACTCCATTTGAACCAGTTAACCCACTCTCTGGCTTTGGGAGTGATCCTTCTGGTAACATGAAGACTCAGCGCAGAGGAAGTCAGCCATCTACTCCTCGTCTGTCTCCTACATTTCCTGAGAGCATTGAACACCCACTTGCTCGGAGGGTTAGGAGCGACCCACCTAGTACAGGCAACCATGTTGGCCTTCCAATATACATCCCTGCTTTTTCTAATGGTACCAATAGTTACTCCTCTTCCAATGGTGGTTCCACCTCTAGCTCACCTCCAGAATCAAGACGAAAGCACGACTGTGTGATTTGCTTTGAGAATGAAGTTATTGCTGCCCTAGTTCCATGTGGCCACAACCTCTTCTGCATGGAATGTGCCAACAAGATATGTGAAAAGAGAACGCCATCATGTCCAGTTTGCCAGACCGCTGTTACTCAGGCAATCCAAATTCACTCTTAACTATATATATATACATAAATACTATATCTCTTTATGGACTCATAAAGGCATGGGTATAATGGTACCCCAGTAAACTTCCTAATGAATTCTTATGACTGTTATCAGGCTTTATTGGGATTAGGCTAAAGTTGTTAGTAAACTTATAAAAGGCTGCTATGGTAACACTAAACCTAAGTGGTCTCTTGTCTATTAGTTTGGTTTGAATTATTAATATTATCCTGTAGACCCAGAGACATAGCTTGTATAAGAATTGCTAAAGCTGAAGTTCAACTCGGCTGAGTGAAGATACTCATAGGTTGTGTGAACCTATGAGAAAAGTATACGTCTAAGATTTAAAAACAGTGGGTCCCAAAGCCTAGCCACATTAAGAGTTTATGGAGGGTACTTGGCATTACAGATGATTCAGACACTTCCAGTGCTGCCTTCTTTACACTGCCAGTTTTGACAAAACAGGTTTGTTTCTTTTTTATTTTACAACAACTTACGCCTAATTCTGCAGGATTACAAATAACTTTTTAATGCATTGTGATTCCTTATTGGTAATAGTAGGCTAATGGCAGTTTACTCAATTACTGGTTATAATTTGGGACAAAAACTGCTACATTGATCTTCATCTCGCCCAGAGTGCTCACGGCTGGTATGATCAGTGGATCAGGAATGCAATTGTGTCGATTGTGAATTCCTACCCATTGTTTCCCTTGGCGAATGTGGAAATGGCCACCTGGGTTTTCCCATTTCAGGAAGGGCTTTGGGATACACCTATATTGGCTAATAATTGAGGATGCGAACATTCCATTCCCTAGTCTGTCTGATCAAGCTATTGATTAATTTTTAGACTCTAGATCAAAATGTGAAACATTTTATGTTCAATCCATATTTGTCTTGCACATTATAAATATATTTTTATTTTTTAGTAATTTAGGGAAGGGGGAGGGAGAGAGGGGTTATAATGCCCTTAGCATAATTCACAAAAGCAGCTGTGACGACCTCCAATCAGTTTACTTCATTTCAAAACTATTTCCAATCACAAGGAAAGATTTCTTTAAGATACACTTTTACATTTCACCTGTGGATGTCTGTAATTTCATCCTCAGTATGTTCCCAAATCTATGCTGGCATTGAAAGGACAAAACATTATACTGGTGGGTTTTTCTACTAATTATTTTTTGAAGCATTATTTTCCCAACACAAAAGAACTTTTTTTCTCAGTATAACAAAAATTGAAATCCTATGTGTATTGAATAGTAAATAGACAAATTTTATTTTTTATTTCCACTTGAAGAGTTACATTTCGTATAAAAGTTTACAAATAACGGTTTTTATTTTGATTTTTCAGTATAAAAAAATTGCCTTGATGGCATATTATGATGTAATGCTAATTGCTTGTAGGATAGTTAAATGTCAGTATTGAAACCTAATCTTTAGCTGCCGTCTTGTAGATATGAACGAATGTTCACCAAGCATGTATTTTGTATTTTGTTGCATTGTACACTGCAACTAATAAGCCAAGGAATCGACATATATATTAGGTGCGTGTACTGTTTCTAAAAACCACAAACTAAGAATGATAAATTATCAATATAGTTTAGTATTTGCTAATTTTACTACACTCTTTTGTTATGTATATGTAGGGAAGTCATAGGGATTATAAATTCAATTTGAGTAAAGTTTAAAACCATATATTTTATGATAAAGGGCCTTTAACTTAAGATGGCCAAAGCACTGATATTATATATTTGCTGTAAAGAGAATTATAAGAGTTTTATTTTTCTGATATTAAAAGTTACTTAATAAAGACTTGTTTCCATTAACTTGAATGTATTCTCCTTGGTGTTTTTCATGTAATCATTAGTTTAGACTGCAAGATACCTATTTACCGAAGTTGGAAATTTCCTTTTACAAAGTTTCCCCTGTCCAGCTACCTGTGTTCTTTTCTTGTAGTAATTTTTTAGTGTATTGTTAGTATTGAATGTGTCACTTACATTCCTATTCAAATTTAGCTTTTTCTTTAAATAGTGTTACATTATAATAAAATTAGAGATTTACCTAGTTTTAGATTATTTAGTTGCATGTTTGTGTAATTGACCACAAATAATCACTGTTAAGCTAATTATAAATAGTAAATGACGTTTATTCATTATATGTTAACCAAAATCCTAAATCCAGCTTAGACTCTATTTAGTGTCTATCCTTTGTTGAGGATTTTTGTCTTTTTATCACCAAATCTATAAGAACTAACTTTTTCTAATATGAAGGTATGACTTTTTAACTTCCATTTGCTAAGTACCTTCGGAAAGGTTTTGTGGTTGATAAAAATATTACTCCATTGATGAAATTGACTGATGATGCCGATTAGAGTAAATTGTTGCCATTTGTTAAGAATAAACATATTTCTTAGATCGTTTTAAAGAAACCAAAATTATTCTATTCACTCTTAATATTTAAGAGGTATTACACAGCCCATAGTAAGTCTTTCAACTGTAGGTTTTGGACAAACTCTTAGGCTGTGCTAGGAGACAGGATGTGTATGGATTTGATGATGGGCAAGATCATTGCCCTAAAATAATGTTGCTAATTTTAGAATTAGCCTCCAGAAGTATGAAAGTTAAATTATTTGGGTGTATTATAGTATTTATACAATTCCTACATAGATGGAATGACCGGTAAATATGAATTTCTCAACTTTTACCCAATATAAGGTCAAGATTTTTCAGGGGACCTTGAAAATAATCTACTATGGAGGCTTTTCTTAGCAGAGGAAGCCAAAACTTTGTCTGAAACTAATGTTAGCCAAACTCAAGCACTTTTACCAAGTCCTACGTCTGGGTCTGCCTTTCCTCTTCATGCCTGGGTTACTTTTCTTGCCGATGGAAGTACTGAGAGGAGAGAGGCTCCAGGAACTCTGTGGGCCTGTGTTTCCAGGGAATGGAAGCCCCACACTGTACAATCTGCAAGGTGAATAATCAAGAATTGGGCAAACCTATTGAGAAGGACTTGACAATATTTCGTTTTTACAACCTTGGAGAATAGATGCTGAGAACATTTGGTTTGGCCAGCAGCTTAATTATGATACGTATTTATATGTAATTCTATAAAGGATTTTAACAAAAGAATCCCCTGACAACATAAGTTTTTAGCAAGAGTGAATGTAGAATAATTAGATTTAGGAAATAGGTATAGGTATATTGTACACTTCAAGCTATTCTTATCAGTGAACCTGTTAGCATAAAGACAGACACTGGTTCTCAATTGGCTACCCTATCCTCCCCTCAAATTTCTACTTCTCTCATTCCACAATTTTTTATAAATAGTGGGGGTTAGGGATGTTTATACCATATCATGAGCGTCTATTCCATGTCTGTATACTTCGACAATGTAATTCAGTTGTTGCAGTAATACTCTGCTTTATGGCTATTCCATGCCTTAACCATTTTCTATTAGTGATCTAAGTAACTGGGCAGTGGAGCACTGATGAAATAGGGAAGGACATTGAGAAACCTAATTAGAAGATGACATTTAATAAACATTAACCGTTCTCTTTAAACTGTCATACCTTCCGACTTGAATATCTGAGTAATGGTTTCCTATTAAGCGTCTTTAACTGACCATGTGAAGAAATTGAAAATTGTGAAAGAATGTTAAATTTTCCTGCCACTTGAGGTTTTTCTGTGCTGCCTCCATATTAGTGTTTATCTGCTTTTACGTTTTAAAAGTGCATTTGTACATCAGTGCAAGAGAACTTCCATAGGGAAAGGTTAGATATTCTAAATAGTAAACAGTTCATTGAACAGTTCATTGTTGGGGATTGGAAGGCAAAAGAGGGAAATAGCTAAAGAGAAACCACACATTTCTAGGCCCTCAGGGTGACTTCTAGAGGTCTCATGGAAAATGGAGATGTTTGTAACCTAATGTCCAAGTGAGTTTCTGTTGCTTTTGCATTTAAAATTATAAATCTTCCATCATTGTAAGAGTGTGGGTATAAATACCTTTTTCAACATGAAAGTCTTAAGGAGCCATGATATACACAACAACAAATCGAAAAGAACTGGCTTAGTAACAAGCTTGCTAGTTTAACAAGAGACAGTAAATGAGAACCAAGATTATATAAGTTTTTGTTCAGTGCCTACCAGCAACATTCCAGTGTTTACCCAAAGCCTCTAACAGTTTATAATTTACTGCACTTATTAATATTGAACATCAAGATGGGAAAAGTTAGTCTCACCATCTGAAAAGCTGCGCAAAAGCCCTTAAAATATAGAGACAACCTGTGCCCCAGAGACAGACAGATGAGGGTCCTGTTAAATTAGTATGTTGGATAAGTCAACAATAGTTTGCCTGTATTCAAAATCAAAATGTGAGGGTGTTTTTAAAACGTGATCCTGAAAATGTGATTTTAAACTGGAAAATAAACTGGGTACTTCTGTATATTAAAACACTAAGGCTCCTATCCCGTGACATCTCCCAAGATCAAAAGCAAACACAGTGGAACTTTTGACATGATCTGTTCCTGCAATTTCAGGGGAATTACCAAGGCATTATAACCAGAGACTTGACTGGGACTGGTTTCAAGCCGCCTTGAGTCGTAGGTGTAAAGTGCTGAAGTATGGAAAATAGGCATTATACTTTACATCTAAAACTAGAGAGCTAAGATTTCAAAAAGGATTGAGGAAATACTTGATAGCCTGTGGATTTCACTCATGCTAAACATTTGTAAATTACCTCGATTTAAAGTCTGAGGTTCACTATCAGGTGACAAAAGAATACGATAATAGAATTAATAACAAATAGCCATGCCCGTTATGAAGAAATTGTTACTGAGGATTGTTCCGTGAAGTAAAATTTTCTGAAAGTAAGACTAAAACCGCAGAGAAAAACTGGAGGGATGGGCTAGTTCATTTCTTTCATGTTGGAGTCTACAAGAACTTCCTGGAACTAATTTTAAGAATTGTATATGTGAAAAAAATTGCGTGGGTGTCTGAAAGCAGCTCTTAATGCTGCTTTCTTAAAACGTGTATACTACCTCAGTTAAGGGCTTCTCCCGCCTCCCCCCTGTATCTGGCTATTGATAAAAACCAAGAATGGACTATGACTGAGCTCTTGGTTGTATTTGGATTAAATAGCAACTTTCCTTTGTTATTCTGTACATTACTGAATTTGTACTTCTTGGGAACTTTGCACATTTTTTAAGTCATCCAATGGTGTTCCTTAGGATGTTTCTTTTTCATTCTGGAAGCTACAGTTATCTACAGGCTAGACATATCTTCCAGGTATGTCTTGTCAGTACATGGATGAAGGTTCTCAGAATTCATATTCGGAGAAGCCGCCATCTCATTTGAAGTTGAGAAGTCTCGTTTTCCTAGCCCGTTCCCATTGGTATTTCTTGAACCACAAGAAAACCAGTGAGATCTTGTTCTCATGCATAGAAGCTTGTGGTGAGGACTTTGGAGTCAGGATCCTTTTTTATGTTTTCTCTTTCCAAGCGGGTGATTCCTAGTACTTTTTCAAAAAAAGACACCCTCACACCAAAGATGGTATTTGTGGTCAAGGACCTTTCACTTTCTTTCCTAGTACACAAGCCTTTTTTTTTTTTTCATGTGGGAGTTGAACCGGCAACCTTTCTGTTAAGAGCGCACGCTCTATCCCCTGAGCCACCCGGGCGGCAGCTCAGCTCAAGGTGCTGAGTTCAGTCCCAGCTGCGGGTGGGCATAACCCACCGTCGAACAGACAATCTTGTCATTAGGAGCACTTGCTCTCACCAGCTGAGCCATCCTGGCACCTGGTGGCAGCTCAGCTCGGGCACAGCGTCACTGGCCCATGTGGGATTCGAACCAATGGCCCTGTTGCTCAGAGCTCGTGCTCTTAAGCAGACTCTTAACCAACTGAGCCACTCAGCTGGCCCCGACAAGCCTTTTCTTGACCGATTTCTTCAACCCTTTCCATAGCTTCCCCTCAGTTCTTGCCCCCTTATCTTTTTTAACTTTCCCCAGGAATAGCATCCTGGAATCCCATCCACTACCACCCTTAGGTAAACCCTTCAGGTAAAAGATAGAGTGAGGGGGACTCCAAACCTGTCTCTCTGAGGTCTTTAAATCCAAGTAGAGAGCACTGAAGAGAATTGAGTGTGCCACCTTTTAGAGTACTTGTGATTTTTCAGTCATTTCTCATGCTTTTCCTGGTCCTTTAGTCTTGGAAACTGTTCCTGGGGTAGGCCTATGAAACTTATTTTCCAGTTTTGGAGTCTATTTCAATTCAAGTTCCTTTATTTCTGGCTTTAATCGAGGGCACCTAATCCTATATTTTGCAGATTATGTACTTTGAGCCTTATGTTCCTTATCTGTAAAATGGAAATAATTACCTAGGCGGACCACATGAAATTCAAGTAAGAAACTAGAGTAAAAAGCCTTTGGGTTTTAGAACACTAGTTGGGTGACCCAGTTAGTACAAAGTGAACTCAGGTGCATAATCTTACTTAATCTTTACCACAGCCGGAGGGGTGTGGGGACTTACCTCCTTTTTCTACAGAGAAAAAAAAATACTGAGGTTTAAGAGTTTAACTGGCTTAAAGTAAAAATAAAAATCCCCAAATCTAAAAGCATTTTCAGAAAGAAGAGTTCATAGAAAATGTCTCGGTTGCTTATAACTGAGATATGAGCATTCTTTCATGTAATTCAGTGGTTCTCTTAATTCCATGCCACTCAAACAGATTTCAGTAGCATGTCTTAATATAATAGGGTTAATCTGTATTTTCAAACTATCATGACCATGAAGGACTTGGACTAAATCTAGCCCAAGGCACCAATTCTTAATTATAAATTGATTTGTGGACTCAAACTAGGCACTAAAGAGCTCCGCCAAGCAAGCAAAATGTCAAAATTGGCCGGAAATGATCGAACCAGAATGTTTACTTAGGTTTTTAATTTCATCTTTGAGGCCATAGCATGAGCAGATATTGGCCCATCCAGTGAACTTTGTGGACTTTCTGAGGAATTGGTCTTTCCAGAACTTCCCTTTCTTTAATGCTTATAGTCTCTTTAATGAGTGGTTTGCTTTATCTTAGAAAGAAAATCAAAAATGGGGGACAAACCTCATCTATTTTACTGGACCATGTTTCACCCTCCTGCTGCTTGTTTAAATCAGTGCACTGACCTATGAGTCTCAGTGTTCTGAGATCACAATTTCCATGTGTACTGTGTTGGGGGTTCACACACACACACACACACCCAACAAGCAATTCTCAGACACCAGCAGGGTGTCCAAGAATTTGACTCAATTCTGACACTTGTTGAAATTTTTAACTTCCAGGGCTGAAAGTCTGTTTTTTTTAAAGAAAGAGTTTATTGGGCCATTGGTAGCAAAAAGAAAAAAAAAAGAAACAGGTCCTGGGGCATGAAGTCTAAGACACCAGCAGCAGTGCCAGGTGGAAAAGTCAACATGCCGCTGTCCTGCAGCTGGGGAGCGTTTTTATACAAATAGGAGGAGAAAGACTGTAAGCTGTCTGCATGAGTTTACATTAGCTGTAAAGGGGAGGAGATGGAGCAAAGCAGAGCTGGTACTGGGATAGGCCCAGGGTCCCTAGGGAAGTGCTTGCCCCTTGGGATTGGTTATAGAGGGCCATCAGAAAGCTCCCGGATAAACAAAAAGCAGAGGCTCCTGGGGTTCAGTGGCACCTGGCTCGTCTCTTAGATACTCACAGAAATAGCCACCTGGAGGTCCATTCAAAGTTCCAACATCCACTCAGGAATGTGCAGTCTTGTTAGCTGGCCCCCAGCTCTTAACAGGCAAACTATTCTCTTTCCCTCACTCTGCAGCTCGCTGCAATTTAATGGAGAACACCTCAGAAATGTTCTCTTGTCACTATCCGGAGATAGCGTCAGATTCCACAGGTTAAGGGCTCTGTCCTGCTCTGCCCTCTCATCCACTTCAGATGCCAGCCGCAAACCCACCGTTTACCTGTGCTGCTGACCGACTGGCTATAAATCAGAGGTTCCCCTGACCCCCTCGGGTTTGATTAATCTGCTAGAGTGACTCACAGAACTTAGGAGAAACATTTTCTTTACTAGATCAGTGGTGTGTTATAAAAGTATGTAACTCAGGAACAGCCAGGTGGAAGAGACGCATAGAGCCAGGTGTGGGGAAGGCGCGGAGCTCGCGTGCCCTCCCCGTGGCCACCACCCTCCTCCACATGCCCCCCAACCGGAAGCTATCCGGGCCCTGTCCTCCTGGGTGTTTATGGAGGCTTCCTTCCACAGTCAGCATTCATTAAGTCCTTAGCCATTGGCGATCAATTCAACCTCCAGTCCCCATTCTTAGATGAGGTCCAAAAGTCACTTCATGAATATAACTAGAGACAACCATTGTCACTCTCAACACTTAGGAAGTTGGAAGGGTTTGGGGAGCTGTGTGAGTCGGGGACCCATGGACGAAGACCAAATATATTAGGTTGTTGACAAAGTCATGACGTATTTTTTCCATGTTTTTCGTTGCAAAAATGCGTCATGACTTTTCCGACAACCCAATATATCGGAAATACATTTTAGTCACCTGACCAAATTTCTATTTTTCTTATAAATCACAATAGCACAAGTCTTAATTCTGAGTCCCATTTCTCGAACAAAGTTATGTGAGTTATAACTGCTAGCGGGGTCCTGAGGAGAGGATTCCTCTTCTAGGGTTGTTTGCCGGAGTTTTCCTGTCTGCCCTGTCTAACCCCAGCTTCTCCCTTTAGATCAGGAGTTTTCAGCCTCAGCACTATTGACACTTCGGGGTGGGGGGCTGCTGACCTGTGCATTGTAGGATGTTCAGTAGCATCCCTGTTCTCCACCTACTAGACGTCATTTGAACACACACACCCAGTTGCGGCAATTCAAAACGTCTTACAACACTGCCAATTGTACCCTGAGTATGGGGTGAGGGGGCCATTGAGAACCACTGCTTTAGATCAACATATGACCAGGCCCTCATTTAGTCAACTGGAGCAAGTCCTAGGCACTAGACATTCTGTGGCCAAGTGACAGAGAAATGTTTTTAAATGGCTATAAGAACCACTATTTATTAGTACTTGAATTAAGCATTCTGCTAAGTGTTTTATACACAGTTGCCTATAACCCTTAAACCCCGTGAGGGAAGGAGAACCCCCTCTTTTACAGATGAGACCATCTCAGATGAATGAACTTGCCCAAGGTCACACCGTGATGGGGGAGAACTGGTGTTCAGCCCCGAGGCCCGTGCTCTTGACCCCTACTCTGTGCTGTTTGTTTCCTTGACCTTGAGCAGCTTACATTCTCATCAAGGCGCCCATCAGGATCCCTGAGTCTCAGGCCCCCTTCTTCACAAAGCTGTCTCTTGCCCTTTCCAGGGACTCTAGACATCTCTTTGCTGCCAGACCCCAAGCCGCTATGCCCTGAGGTCGGGCTTTATAGCTCCCCAGGCCTTGCCTCAGCTTCACTTGCCACCTGGGCAGCTCCATCAACTTGCCTCACAATTTATTCGGGGAAAGACACTATGTCGTTTGTGGAACAAATAGTGAAGAACTAAGCTGCCCAAGAATCCATGTTCTGGGTGCCAACAGTCTATCTGAGAGCCTAGGACATCTGTACCTTTCTAGGAAGTCCCATTTTCCAGCGGTTTTCCCATTTGAGCCTGGTTCCTTGAAGGAACCAGAGGTCTTCAGAAGCATCACCTTCAGGCCACAGGCAGGGTTGGTTGGGATGCTGTCTTACACGGCTTTGAGAGACATCCTTAGATCGTTTACTCTCCATTCTCAAAAGATGGGGGAGTAAAGATGGAAAGTGTGAGTCCTTGGTCCTCTTTGCCAGATCTCTGTCTATGTCTCAGGGTGCACTGTGCCACGCTGAAGCCACTTGGAGCTGACGCTGGTGGACTTCATCTTCTAGGACTTGATGTTAACACTGGCTTGGGCCAGCAGAGCTCCAGGCGGATCTGTCACTCTATCACTCAGATCTCAAAGAAATCACTAGCTCATCTACAAAGAGCCCACAACCCAGTGCTGAGGGAATGGGCTCCAGACCTTTCCACCGCCTACCCTGGGTTTCAAGAGCAAACACACCCTTCAGCCAGAACAGCTTAATTCCACCTGAACATTAGTCACCTGGGGATGTTTCTGGACGCGCCGATTCTGAAGCTGCCCCTCGAGGTCCTGACACAGTTGGTGTAGGGTGGGCCAGGCAAGGATGTTTATGGTGAGGAGGTGGGGATGGGGGTGTTAAATTCCCCAAAAGCCAGGTTTGTGGACTAAGCTGCACACCTAAAATTTCGTTACTGCCTTGTGTTTAATTAATCTTGATGAATGAACGATTTGCATTTTCTGAGCAACCTCCATATTTGATATTAAGATATCTTAAATGACTTCACTCCCCACATACCCTTCCAAGAGTAAATTCCATGTGCCCGGAAGGTGCTGGTCACATATCGCGGACCTCTGGTGTCACTGCTTTCTTCTAAGGCAGGTACTTTCAAAATCCATCATGGTCTCACAGTCTATGAAGCTTTGTCAGGAGAGGAAATCCTTCAACTTCACAACAGTTGATGATTTATTGTCCTTGGGCTTCTGGGAACCCCTTTCTCACTTGAGTCGGAGGCTGGATTTCCCCACGGTCAGGTTCTGGGGTTTGGCAGGCTGCAGAGTTGCAGCCACAAAAGAGGAACCAAAACCTCTGTGCTTGAGTAACATTCTATTCTGACCAGGACAGAGGGCACAAATGGGGTGGTGGGAGCCCTAACAGGGTACAGCAGGGGACACTGAGGCCCAAGCCAGGGGGAGAATCTTCTCCACCTCTAGAGTCTTCAGACTTGGGGATTCCTGATGCTCGCACTTCAGTGCCTCACTTTCTTGTTTTTCCTTCATGCCAGAGAGAGTTCCTTCTATTGTAGTATTATATTTGACCCTTCTGCCAGTCCTGTGAGACAGGGCAGTTACCCAGTTCTCTAGATGAGCAGGGAAGAGGCTTGAGCAGGTTACCAGACCTAGAAACCAGGAGGCTCTGATGCCAGAACAAGGACTTGGGAAGCTGAGCCCACACACCCATCACTTGGTTGGAACAACCTCCCGCTGTGCCAATCTGGAGCCCACCTTTCCTCAGGACGATCTCAGCACTTAAAGCTCCGTGAAATCACAGCTTATGGTAACTATGGTAAAGCAAAGTCCCCTGGGTGTGACATATTTCATTCATGAAAACCACCTGTCTATTCCATGGTGTTCACAGTAATCAGGCTCCCTGGACATCGGTGTATCTGTTATTCTTCATTACTGCACCAAGCACATGCAGGCATGTGCCAGGCGTTCACACGCGCTATCCTATTACGTGCAAGGCCCCCTTAGCAGGCACAAAGCAGTGTGGGGCCTCTTCGGGTGGACCTGATCCCACATGGTTGCCTCCCTCCCACCATCCCCACACCCTGTGCTTTGACACCCAGAAGGCTTTATGAGGGGCATGCGCCTGGAGAGGACCCCCATCCTGACTGACCATGGTGGACCTGAGGAATGGCACTATTCCGAGATGGGAAGCAGGCTGGAGGTGTAGTCGTCAGCTTCCAAAACGATGCCAGGCAAGGGGGTTGGCCATGTGGAGGTGTCAGCAGGCAGGGCAGTCAGCCCAGCCAGCCTAAACCCTGCATGAATTAGAGTGGGACCCACATGCCATTCCACAAAGGACAGGAGACTAGGAGAGGAATACATGTATAAATCCTGAGGCTGACCATGTATGTATCTTGTCAGAGATAAAGGTGACCCTCAGCCCAGCAGTCCAGATAGTCGACTGGATGAACCACTGTGGACAGTGGCCCAGGATGCAGGTCCTGGTAAGGGCAGGGTGACGACTGGTCCCTCCTGTAGCCCTTTCTGCCAGGGCCAATTGGACCTGGCCAGGCAGGGGGATGGGGCTCTGGGAGGGACAGCTGAAAACTCTGCCAGGATGAGCCCTCAGGAAGTGCTTCCACCCCCTCCTCCTCCCAGGCCTCTCCCAGCCACCCTCCATTGTTCCCTCCCACTAACATTTGTCAGCTGGGCCCAGCATTCAGCCTGGAGAAACAGACACAGAAAACAGACTCGTAGACTCGTAGACTCGTCTGCCCTCAAAGAGCTGGGTCCTCTCTCCCACTCTGCTCTCCCCTGGGGTTTAGAAAACAGGACTTCAGTGCATTCTTCTAATGCTGATTCAATTCCTTCCTTCTGGGCAGCTTTGTGTGCCCTTGGCGCAAATGAGAAAAGGAACAGGAAGGGTTTTAAATAGCACACAACTGGCCAATTTGCACTGCCAACAGGGCTAGCTATTATAAACAAAAAATCCAGGTGATGCAATTTGTTGCAACTCTCTTTGGCATGGGCTGGGGTGTGGCTTTGCATTTTTAAGAGCACACATATTTCGATAGTGGAACAGAAATAGACACGGCAAGTGAAAATCTGTTGCATTCTCTGTGACCATTGCAGGGCGTGGTTGCGATTCAGACTGTACTGTGCTTTAGTGTCCAAGTAAAATGTGGCTGTTATCCATCCTTGGCTTCAGGCCCCTTCAGGTAACTTGTGGTCATCAGGTGCTGTTGAAATCAGCTATTTCTAGGAACCATAAACGGAGACTGCCATAGAGGGAAGCCACCTCCTGCAGCTATTCTAAAGGCATGTGTGGTAGATGGCATCTAGAAATGGCTGCCACAGGACAGGGTCTCCTGGTTGCTAATAAATACTTCACTGCACACCCACATCAGTCATGGATAGTCTCTCCTGAGACTTTTGAGAGGGCCAACGTCATGAATACAGAGCATTTATTTACAAAGGAACTTTTTAATCACTTCATTAATTACTACAGCTGTTATAACAAAGAGACAACACCGATTTGTCCTGGGACAAGAATGCTGGGACATCCGCTCGTTTTACTCAGCAGCAAGTGAGTAATTCAGATCCGTGCCTCAGCAAAATGACAAACACACTGCTCAGGCATCTTCTGGGTGACTTGGAAATTACTAAAATGCCAATTGCACAAATGCCAAGGGTCTATCATATTCTGGTCAAATCAAGGGTCTTGACTTGGGATGAGACTAGGGTCATGACACCTATAGTCATCTTTCTTTTCCTTGTCTTGGAATGGAGACAGGTACCTTATCAGGATGCTGTAGAATTGGATGATCTTTGCAGTTGAGGCCCGTTAGTCTCAAAGCATTTCGCGGCTTTTAACTGACTATTTGAGGTCAAGAGGGAAGATCTCGGATGGATGAGAAAAGCGGCAGGACTTTAAAAGACTTTTTGCTCCAAATCACATAATGATTAGTTAGCTGAAGCTGGGATTAGAAGCTCTAGTCTTCTATTTTGCATCCTGCTGCCTCTTTGTTACCTGGCTCTAATTTTCCCCACGTCCTTCCCTGGAAAGTTTGGCTAGAGGAAGCCATCTGTCATAGATAGATGCCTGAATTCCACCATTAGAGCTTCATCTCCTTTGCTTAAGACTTGAGTGTGAATTAAAGCACAAATGCTCCTAGAAGGAAGGTTTCTCGAAGTCGGGGATCAGCAGACTTATTTCTGCAAAGGGCCAGATAAGAAATATCTTAGGTTTTGCAGTCTCTCGCAACTACGCAGCTCTGCTGTTGTAGCAGGAAAGCAGCCATCGACTACACAACAAATGAACAAGTCCCTATTTATGGACACTGACATTTACATCTCATGACTTTCACAGGTCACAAAACACTATTCTTCTTTTGAGAGGCATTTCACACCATTTCAAAGTGTGAAAACCATTCTTAGCTCCTATGTCATATAACAATAGACAAAAGGCCAGACCTTTGCTGGAAGGTGTCCTCCGTCAGTGGTTCAGATGAAAGGCTTGGGTGGGAAAACTGAGTGAGTAGGAGACCGCCCAGTGTCCCAGGCAGGAAGGTGGGAGGTGCAGACAGGTCACTGCCATCTGAAGTGTGGCCCTTGTTGTCATGGCGCCGTCTCCGGGGCCCATCTAGAAGGGGACCATCTAGAAGGGGACGGCTGCCCACTGGCTGTCGGTGCAGCCACTGCAGCTGGGCACCTGCTGGAGCTCTTCAGACCTCACAAGAGCTGTGGCTTTAGCGCCGTGGTCCACAGGCTGAGGGTGAGCCAGCTCCCCCGGCCCCGCCAGGCTCACAGCTACAGCAACATTCAGCTCTTCTCTCTCTCCCCACACCCAGTTGGCAGGATCCTTGCTTCACCATAACGGGCCTGGAAAGTCAGAGGGCTCCATGCTGCCGTTCCATTGAAGGAGTTTTGTTATGGCTTTCTTGTTTCTAAGCTATAAAAGCCCATTTGAGGAGAAGGTTGCCACCGGTGGACTGACGCTTTGATCTGCTACGTGGTAGACGCTGGGAGTAAGATGCAGTTGACCTGAAAACACTTCCTTTTATGATGTCATTTTGTTTTCCTGAGCAAAGTGACTAAGGAAATGTAATTATCACCATTTTACAGATGGAAAAACAGAGGCTCAGAGCGCTAAAACAACCTCCCCAAGGCAGAGCAGGGGAGCAGGGTTTGCATCCGGGCCTGTCCTCCCAACGTCTGACCCTGAAGCTTTCAGTGCCCCAGGATGACTCAAGGGGGTAAGTGTGCAGAGAAGGGCTTCTGGAGGGACCAGCCGCCTCACACCTGCCCAGAGCAAGGAAGGGGCTGGGCCAGCCCCTCCAGCCTCAGCCTCCCCTCTGTCTTACTGTGGGCCCTTAGTCCTAGCAGCAATTTTGTGATTCTTCTACTGCTCTGCCTGGGCTTCCATCCACTGGCAGTGCTAGCTGCCTGCCCTGTGTCACCCCACCCAGCAGCACAGTCTACAGGGAGGCCTACCAGAGCCCACAGCCGATCTGCATGGCTAGCCCTCCCAGCTCTTCGGAAGCTGCTTATCACTATTTGTTCTTACATATTTATTAGTTTATTGTCTGACATGCAGTAGGCACTCAATATTGATTTGTTGGAACTTAGTCAGATTGGATCAGCACATAAGATGGATGCAAGGGGGCATGCGACGGGCACATCACACACATTGGCTTCGCTCGCATCACCACGCGCAGGCGGCTCCCTCGGCTCCCCATTTTACAGAGCAAGGAACTCAGGCCCCGTGGTGGGGCGACGCTTTGGACCCAGGTCTCACAGACTCCACAGTCTGTCCCCACACAGTTCTCAACATCCTTTTCCGGGCTCGTAGTCGCAGCGGTAGAGGAGGCTCCATAATTAACCGTCAAGACAAAGCTTGCACCCCATGAGAAGGGTGCTAAGAAAGGGGGGAGCCCAGGGTCCCCCACGCCTGTCCTAGCAGGGTAGCACCAGGCACAGGCTGTGCTAGGGGCTCGGCAGGGACTCTGCATGGCTTGTTGCCTTGTCCCACAGGCTGCATGCCTGGGGCTGGACTTCTAATATTTGTCACTGGCAGCCAATGCAGGCAGGTGCAGAAAGCTGATATCACAGTAGGCCTTCCATTAGAAGTAAGCCGCCTGCATGTACAGGGATGGGACTGAGGCCCAATATAAGGGACACTGACTCTCTAATGCCCAGTCTGTACCATGAAGATATCTGTGTGTGTGTGTGTGTGTGTGTGTGTGTGTGTGTGTACACATTTACATAAAAGAAAACTGGATGTGAATATGTGTGGAAGGCAGCCACAGGGCAGAGGACCATGGAGAAGGCACCCACACTGTGTCAGGCCCGGGACCAATGCCTCAAGCCTTTGCCACCAGATCTGAGATGCTGGATTCGGCCTCCCATCCCATCCCTAGATGCTGCTGATGAGCGGGGGACAGAGGAGTAGTGTGTGGCCTACACCCCACCACTCACAGATTCCTTTTCGTGTCTCCCCCGCCCTGAGCACAGCTTCCTCCTCCTCCCCTCTCTCACAGCCTCCAACAGGCCCAGGTCCTGCCACCCACCCACTTCCCTCTCAGGGCAGTTCAGCTCCCCAACGCTGGCATACCCCCCACTCCACGGAGCCCAGCACCCTGGAGCTGTCGGTGACCAAGACCCACCCTCCTAGAAGGCAGCAAGAGAATGAGAAGTACACGATTTTGTTTTTCCTGTGGCACATACATTATCTTATAGAAGGTTTGAGGTCCAAAGCTAGTCAGTGGTTGCACAGGAAATCCTCCAGGTCTCTCTGCCATCAAAGCCTGAGCTTCCAAGCCTTGTGTCCTCGGGGCGCACCCCTGCCCTGTTCCTGAGCACTCCTCCCCTTCTAGAGGTGGTTGCAAGCCAGGCCTCAGGCTAAGGAATCCATCCCTGAGGGCGGCTTCCAGGCAGTGTGGCAGGCTGGAGGGTGGCACGGGGCATCCTTGGTCTTCAGGGGACCTTTGTCTCCGCTGAGAGGAAGGCTGACATGGCCGAGGTGGGCCTCACCCCCCTTCAGCCTGCTTCCCCTTGGGCTGTGGTCATTTCTATAGACCAGCGGTCTGGTCCCCAGCCCAGCAGCGTCAGCATGAGTGAGGAACCTGTTAGAAGTGCCAACGCTCACGTCTCATTCCAGACCTGACACAGAAACTCTGCAGATGGGCCCAGAGACTCGTGTTTTTAACAAGCCTCCCGGTGATGCTGAGGCACCTAAAGTTTCAGAACCTGTGCATGAGATCAGCTGTCCTCAAGTTTTTGTGTCACCCACCCTTACCAGGCTGTTCACACATCCACACAAGTCCTGATTACTTACCTAATTTTATAAATTATATCTATGTAATATTGGGTTGTCGGAAAAGTCATGACGTATTTTTTCTGTTTTTCGTTGCAAAAATGTGTCATGACTTGTCCAATAACTCAATATCTACTGTACTATATTATGTATAATACAAAACATCATAAGAGATTTTAAAAGGTAAGCTAAAGATGAAATTAATAATATTTTCAAATGTCTCGTTACTCTCTTGTAGTGCATTGTACACACACGTCAGGCAACATTCAACGTGAATGATGATGGATATAAAGTCATATTGTATTTAGTCTTCTGGATAATTTCAAATTTGGTCAACTCTTTGTCAGATTTTTTTAAGCACTGTTGTTTTTACCTCATAACATGGCTGACAATGCGCTCGTAGTAAGCAGGCTCAGAGAAGAGTCAGCTCTGCCATTTGGGGCCGATCACTGTGATTTACATATTAGTGTTACCTTCAACCCAAGGTTCCTTTTTGCAATGTTTTAAAGCCACTTGTTATTTGAGTGACAGTTAGTTTACTTAGAAAAAGATAACAGAATCCCTCAGTCCTTTCAGTGGGCACACATAAGTTGCAATGAGCCGCAACGTTAATAATGTTGCCTGCCTTTCTTTCATTTCTGAAGTAAAGCATTACATTAAATAGATGGACTATTATTTTCTGTCCTTGACCCAATGGACCATCTTCCACACCCTCTGGAATGTGTGTACCCCACTTTGGAGACCCCTGCTCCAGACTAAACAAAGCACCCCTCCTCTTCCCATAAAGCCCCGTGGAGACCCCTAGAGAGACAGAGCACCAGTCAAGAGGATCTGCCAACAGCCACGCAGTACATCAAAGAAGGGTTCGGTGTGGGTGGGTCTCCAGGGCCTGCAAGTCCCCATCCCTCCATGACCAGCCCTCTCTGAGTTTCTGTCACCACCCAAGAAGTTAGCACATGGGACTGTGGAGTCTCCCTGAGGCCAGTCGGGCAGGATGGGCTGCTGCACAGCACCAGGCAGGCCACCAGACCCTGACCCTGCAGCCAGCTACCAGCCTCAGCGCCACCCACCACGCTGGGTCACAGGGCAGGCCCTGGGGCTGGGGCTTTCCCTGGGGGCAGGCCCAGCTGGCAGTGAAAAGCAGGGGGAAGAGGAGGGAGGGGCTGCTGCTTCACCAGCTTCATGGTGGCATTTCTGAATCTCATTTCCTGTCACAATTCCGAGAGGCAGGTGTTTCTGTTTTTAAATGTCTCCAGTTGCTATTCCGGTCGTGTGAGTCGCTACTTTTTTCCAAGGACTGAACTGCTATTTTTTCCTCTGGTGGAGACACAGTTAGCAGCCAGCCCCCAGCCAAGATCAGTTGTGTGGGAGACCCCTCCCTTGGCCAGCCCCAAGGCAGAGAGACAAGGAACACCCCACAGACAGCTGGGGCACCCCAGCAGAGCAGGGAACATTCTCTTGGGCAGTTAAACAGCCCTCTGTGTTTTGATTGAATTGCACATGTAAAAGTACACCTGGCCCCACCCAGGAAAAGCAAAGCAAAAAAACAAGGGAGGCCCCTGCACCTTCAGGGGACCTAGCCCATAAAGCATTGCAAGGAATTGGAGAGAAACTTAGACCAAAGGGAAGCATTTAGAGAGTCATCTCACATGAAAGCCAAAACATCCAATCCAGGGATTTTAAAACTGGGGTCTACAAACACACTGAGAAGCACCAGACTCGTTCGGCAGGTCTGTGACCCCTCTGGGAATTTTAATTTTCATTTGAATGAAAATCTTAAGAATGTATGTAAACATGTTCCACATCATATGAAAGATCATCTCCTGTTTCTAGAGATGTTGGGGCTAAATAGTATGAATTTTTAAAATGAATGGAGGAGAGAGGGTTTCATTCATAAGTGGTGTTCTGTACACGTGAAATGTTCGCAGTTTTTCCAGTAGAAGAGAGACATGGAGGAATCGTGTCATCCTACCACACGGGGTATTCAGTGTGTGGGTTCAGAAAAATAACATGGCAGGTCACATTAAAGTAAGTGAGATTTTTTAAAAGTCACTGTTTAAGAAAAAAAAATCAATGTTATATGCCAATTATATGTCAATTTTTTTTAAATCAATGTTAAAAATAATAAGTGTACTATCTTGAGTTTCAGTGGTTTTGTAGGGACTTTTTATATTTCATTGGTATACTGGTTTCGGTTTTAGAGTTACATAAGAGCTATGAAATATACAGAGTTTGAATAATTTTGTGTTCAGACTTATTGAAGTAGTATGATAAGGAAAATAATTGAAGTCAACCCCTGGGGGGAGGATCATAAAACTTTTCGTTTCTTTTGTAAAAACCATCCCTTTGGTGTGTGAATCGGATGTCTGGAATTATCTAGAATGAAGTTTTCTGCCGGAAGAATTACGGAATAGTCTTTTAGAGTTTAGGACCAGCAAAGAGAGGGCTCAGGAGGGAGGTATTTATTATTTGACACTTACTAGGAGCTAAGTTTAAACAGACTGTTTATTACCAGTATCATTGCTTGTGCCATAATTTGTGAAATCTTCATTTCTAACGCTTTGTAATCAGTAAGTAAAAAGTGAATTTCATGTATGCGCCATTACCTAATGAACCAAATGAAATATGATTTGAACACACGCACACAGTCTCCCCGGGAGAAGCAACAGGCAGGTGAGGTCACTGCCACCGGGAGACGAGCTAGCACCTTGCCTGCTCCCCGCCTCTCCTCTGGGACTGAAGCTGTGAGCACCGACTGGCCTCCCTCCCTGGTGACCAGAGTCAGGTGTGGGTTATTGTGGCCGGGAGGGCAAGAGCCACACCGTTGTTTGGGTTGTTTCTCAGACTTTCCAAGAGCCCCACTGGCTTCAGGAACCAAACAAGAAACGCAGCAGTGTAAGATGTAGAGAGTTCAAAATGGTACATTCATGCAAATCATGGCCAAGTCCATGATGCGATAAAGTGTCCCTGCTCTCTGCAGTGTGGGGACCCCACCCAGGAGCAGATCCAATCAATTGTCCTAGCGCTTCTGGCAGAGCTGGGAACTCAGGTGCTAGGTCTCCCCTTGGGACAGAAACCCCAGCGATCTGGACTATCTGCCTTCTGACATAAGAACCTGCTAGAATCTTCTCGTTTGGAAGGGGATATTTGGTTAAGGAAGATAAAACAAGGCTGGCAAATAGGCCCAGACACAAGCGGAGCAAACGACGCACTGAGGGTTATTTTGGTAGGTGTGGGGGGCGGGGGTAGGGCTGTGTTTCCAGGGAGGTTGCAGCTTCCTGTCACTTGAGAGGGTTTGAGCCCACCCAAGTGCACTTGTTTGCTAGGCTGGCCAACGTACTATAGACTGGGGGGGGCTTACACACCAGAAATTTATTTTCTTACAGTCCTAGAGGCTAGAAGTCCATGATCAAGGTGGCTTGTTTCTCTTGGGGCCTATTCCCCTGCCCTATGAGCGGCTGTATTCTAGTTGTGTCCTCATGCAGCCTCTTTTCTGGTCTCTCTCCCTCTTCTTGTAAGGACACCAGGTAGGGAATCACCCATCTGATCTCCTTTAACCTTAATTACAATGACTTCTTCAAAGACCCTATTTCCAAATACAGTCACACTCTGAGGAGGTATTGGGGATTAGGACTTTGATATACGAATATTGGGGGAACACAATTCAGTCCATAACAGCAAGAAAATAGCATTGTGCGAGGTGTGGGAGTTCCAGACCTGAGCTGTGTGTCCCTGCTAGTGAAGGCTGTGCAGAGCCCCCCGGACCCCCACCCTGCAATGGCAGCTTAAGTCATATTCATAACAAGGCTATGCAGCAGCTCCAGCAATGGCCTGTCTCTCACCTTTATCCTCAGCCCCTATCAAGGACGGCCTAACTGTGACCATTCGCCCAGGCTCCTGTCTTTGACCTACAGGCTGTTGAACCAGCAATTGTATTCATCTTTGTGAAGGTGGAACAAAGAAACTGTTTTCGTATTGACCTGTAGAGGCTATGTAGGCCCCAGTGGGCCCTGCGCACCGATCCAAACTCTGCTCAGGACAGCACAGGCCACCTCAGGTGCCCTTTGGGGTTATGTTTACTCAGACAGCTAAGCACTATGTGCAGCTCCCAGGGCTGGCTGACACACGCTCCCGCCCCCGTACAACGTCACATGCTGGGTCTGCGAGTCAGCTTACCCAGACCCCCAAGGCGCTGGAGAGGGATGGGATTCCGGCTACTCTATTAGCAGCAATACCTGCCTCCACGTCTGCTCAACGGGGTCTGCATCTAATGGAGTATGATTAGTGGTGTCAGACTTCCACCTCCATTTATGATAGGCTAGGTAAATGAGACCAATCATTTCACCAAGTACAATTAGAAAAGCTGGACCAAATATGAAAATTATTGAAGACATCAGAGAGCTAACATGAGAGTAAAAAAATACTGGGCCGGGATTTGAAGGAGTGCAGAAACTTGGGTGGCTCAGGCAGGTGTTCAAAGCCTGGATGCGTTTTGCTGATTACACAGAGAGCAGATGGGAGACTACACGTTGCTTGCGAACGCTCCACAGGCTGCTGGGCAAGGGTGCACAACAACAATAGCATAAATGTCAGAAGTGGAGGAAATGTAATTAAAGCTTCTCTAAGGTACTCATATTGTCCAAGAAGAAGTAACAGTGCTCATTTCGCTTAGAATTTGATCACTCAAAAAAGTATTGTAACCTCCACGTTTGACCACTAAAATTATATATATGTATTTTAAAAGTATACTTGCCAAACTAAGAAAGGAAAAGATGAAAAATGTAAAAAGAAATTAAAAAGGGAAGAAAGAAGAAAATAATAATAAAATATGAAAAAAATATAAAAAAGCAGAAAAAACAAAACAAAACAAAAAAACAAAGTAGGAGAGATACAAGATGGCAGAGTAGATCAATACCGTGCCATGAATACATTAAAATTACAACTAAATTATATAATTTATGTAATTATATAATGTTAAATTATATAACATTAAAATCACAACTAAATTATATAACAATCAATCTTGAAAACCATCTGAAGTCTAGCAAAACAGAAGTCCTATGACTAAAAATATAAAGAAGCCAGGTCAAGACTAGTAGGAGGGCAGAGACGCTGAACAGCCCCAAACCTTCCTGAGGCGGTTGAGAATCAGGATAAATACCTCAGCCGCAGAGATTCCCCTCCCCCCTGGAGGAGCAAGGGGCCCCAGCCCCCCACACCAAGCGCCCCAGCCTGGAGTACTGGTGCTGGGAAGATGAGCCCCCATAACATCTGGCTGTGAAAACCAGAGGGGATTCTGACCATCCAGGTAGGACAGAAGGCAACAGGAAACCCAGACGTCCTCTTAAACGGCCTGCGCGCAGACTCACTCTCTCGCAGACACTCACCTTGGGCTCCAGCGAAGGGATGGTGACTCGGGGGCCTCAGAGGCATACAGGGGACAGACTGAGACAGACAGAACTGGAGGACAGTCAGCATTTTCTCGGTGAGGAGTCCTCTTCCCATGCAGCCGGCAGGTGATGCCATCTTTCTTGTGTTGAGCCTGCCCCCATCATGGCCAAAACTGATTCTGATTGGCCTGGTGAGCTCTGCTGCTCGGCCCTGCTGACTCACTGGGATCCCGCCCCATCCAACTCCCCCAATGCTGGAGGCACTTTCTCCATGAGCAGCCAGCCCTGCCTGCATTACACTCTTTCTTGGAAAACTATTGGAGCCTGGCAGGCCCCTGGTGAGTGGTGACTGGCCTCGGTGTGCTCTGAGACTTTTGCTGAGTAGCTACACGCTCAGCACTGGCACCAAACCAGAGTCTACATTAACCTGGTAACCATAACTCTTCCCACTCTAGTGACTCCCTGAATCACTGCCTCACCCAACTTCCTTACAGCACAAGGCTCTATCAGCTGCTAAAGATTAAGGGAGCGAGCAGGTGGTAGGAGGCTTTTTGTGGAACTACTCCAGGCCCACTACTTGTGGCAGACATCCTCAGTTTGTAGTGTGGCCTCTCCCACATGCCTCCAGGTTTAGCACAGGCAGCGAACAACCACAGATTGCTTTGTAGCTCCCTCCAGATAGTCCCCGAACAGTCGCAGGCAGTAGGTTACCTGGGCCTGCACTGGAGCCCCTCCCAAGAGGCACCAGAACCAACATACTTGGAGGTTGGCTTCAGACCATAGCAGAGCACTGCCCAATTAGCCCCAAAGTGGCACACACAAAGAGTGGTCTTGACAGGCACCAGAGCCCACTGGAGAAAATCCCACTCAGTGTGGTAAGCCCCCTGTAGAAGAGTACATAAGCTGTGGATGTGGCCAAACCACACAGCCACTCAGCCTAAAGGTCAATCCCACCCACTGATATGCCATTAGTAATCAAGGCTCAACTATAACAGGAGGGCACACACAACCCACACAAGAAATACACCTTCAGCACCCAGAGCAAGTGACCAGGGAGACTGTGCAACTGGGCCCCACAGGACCACTACTACTTAAGGCCACCCAGCCAAGACTGGGAGACATAGTCTAATATGGGAGATCTACCTAATATGTAGAAACAAACACAGAGAAGCAGCCAAAATGAGGAGACAAAGAAATACATCCCAAATGAAAGAACGGGAGAGAAATCCAGAAAAAAACCTAAACAAAATGGAGGTAAGCAATGCACCAGAGAAAAGAGTTCAAAACAATGGTTATAAGGATGCTCAAGGAACTTAGTGAGAACTTCAACAAAGAAACAGCAAGCACAAAAAGTGACATAGAAACCATAAATAAGAACCAATCAGAAGTGAAGAATACAGTAACTGAAGTGAAGCATGCACTAGAAGGAATCACCAGCAGACTAAATGAAGCAGAAGATCTAATCAGCGTTTTGGAAGACAAGGTAGCAGAAAACACCCAATCGGAACAGCAAAAAAAAAAAACGAATACCCCCAAATGAGGATAGTTTAAGAGACCTCTGGGACTACATCAGGCATAACAACATTCGAATCATAGGGGTATCAGAAGGAAAAGAGAGAAAGCAAGGAATTGAGAACCTATTTGAAGAAATAATGACTGAAAACTTTCCTAACCTGGTGAAGGAAATAGACATACATGTCCAGGAAGTACAGAGAGTCCCAAACAGGATGAACCCTAACAGGACCACACATAGACACATTATAATTAAAATGGCACAGGTTAAAGACAAAGAGAGAATCCTAAAAGCAGCAAGAGAAAGGCAACTAGTAACTTATAAGATAGCTCCCATAAGACTGTCAGCTGATTTCTCAACAGAAACTTTGCAGGCCAGAAGGCATTGGCACAAAATATTCAATGTGATCAAAAGCCAGGAACTACAACCAAGACTACTCTACCCAGCAAGGCTATCATTTAAAATCAAAGGACAGATAAAGAGCTTCCCAGACTAGAAAAACCTAAAGGAGTTCATCACCACCAAACCAGTATTACAAGGAATCTTGGACTTCTTTAAGACAGAAAAAAAAATCAAAATTATGAATAATAAAATAGCAATAGCTACATATCTATCAACAATCACTTTCAATGTAAATGGATTAAATTGTTCCAATCAAAAGTCATAGGGTGGCTGAATGGATAAAAAAACAAAACCCTTACATATGCTGCCTACAAGAGACTCACTTCAGATTGAAAGACACACAGAGATGGAAAGTAAAGGGATGGAAAAAGATATTTCATGGAAATGAAATAAAAATAAATAAAAATAAGCTGGGGTAGCAATGCTTATACCAGACAAAATTGACTTAAACAAAGGCTATAAGAAGAGACAAAGAAGGACCCAGTAATCCCACCTGAGGGTGTTCATCTGAAGAAACCCTAAATGCTACTTCAAGGAAACATGTGCATCCATATGTTCATTGCAGCATTGTTTACAATGACCAAGATGTGGAGGCAGCCTGGGTGGCCATCGATGGATGAATGAATAAAGAGGAGGTGGTACATATATACAATGGAATATTGCTCGGCCATGGAAGGGAATGGGTTCTTGCCATCTGCAGTGAATGAATAGACCTGGAAGGTGTTAGGCTGAGTGGAGTATATCAGACAAAGACATATACAATGTGATTTTGCTTATATGTGGAATCTAAGAACAAAATTAACAAATGAAAGAAAAACAAACTCATAGATACAGAGAACATTTAGATGGCTGCCAGATGGGAGAGGGTTTGGGGGTGTGGGTGAAATAGGGGGAAAGGATTACAAAGTACAAATTAGTTGTTACAAAGTAGTTATAAGGATGTAGGGTATAGCATAAGAAATATTGTCAATAATAGTGTAATAACTATGTATGGTGTCAGATGGGTACTATATTTGTTGGGGTTATAGATGAGAGGAGGTTGAGGGGGCAGGGTAAGAAAGGTGAAGGGATTAAGAAGTACAAATTGGTAGTTACACAATAGTCATGGGGATGTAAAGTAAAGCATAGAGAATATAGTCAATAATATGGTAATAGCTATGCATAGTGCCAAGTGGGTACTAGACTAGTCAGGGGGATCACTTCTTAAATTATATAAATGTCTAACCACTATGCTGTACACCTGAAATTAATATAAAATAATATTGAATGTCAACAGTAATTGAAAATTTTTTAAATGGGGAAGGGAAATAACAGGTCCAAATTTCCAGGTATAAAACAAATAAGTAATGGGAATGTACTGCACAGCATGGGGTATATAGTTAATAATTTTGTGATAGCATAGTATGGTGTCAGATGGTTGCTGGACTTATCATGGTGATCATTTCTTTAGTTATATAAATGTTGAATAACTATGGTGTACCCCTGAAACTAATATAATATTGTATGCCATATCCATATATATATATATATTTTTTTTTATTTTATTTTTTTTAGCTGAGCCATCCTGCCACCTGTTGGTAGCTCAGTGGCATCAGCTCAGGCCAGGCATCAAACTGCTGTTGCTCAGACTCTTGAGCAAGCTCTTAACCAACTGAGCCACTTGGCCGGCCCTGTTAGCTATATTTTTAATAAAAATCTTTTTTTTAAAAAAAAGGAAGAAAGAAAAGAAAACAAAGTAATTGGGACAAAAAGTGAGCAGATATCATTTAAGCCCAAGCGAATTAGTAATTATGTTAAAGGTAAATGGACTAAATGCTCCAATTAAACGATAAAGATTGTCTGATGATAAAAACAAAACCCAAATATAAGCTGCTTACAGGAAGCACATCTAAAATAAAAAGATACCGAGGATTAAAAGTTAAAATATGGAAAAGGTATAGCAATCAAAAACCTAAAGAAAGTTGATGTAGCCATGTAAATATCAGAAGAAAAATAGATTTAAAAGCAAGAAGCATTCCTAAAGGTAAAGAGATATTTTGTAATAAAAGGTTTGATTAACCAGAAAGATCAAGCAAATCTAAATTTGTATGTACATAATAAAATAGCTTCAAAAATGTAGAAAGCAAAATGTTGACAGCTAAAAGAAAAAATAGTCAAATCCATAACTGTAGTTAGAAGACAGTGACACATTTCTCCCAGAGACTTTGGGAAAAAAACAACAAAAAGTCTGACGTGTTTGAAATAGCAAACCACTTAATTGTAGAAATTGATCCACAATGACCAACATCGAGACATATTCTAATAAAATATTGGACTTTAAAATAAAAAGGAGGAAAATCCATTGAACATCCAAATAAAAAGACCAAGTAACTTACAAGGAAAAGAAATTTCGATTCATGAAAAACATCTTGATGGCAACATTTAATGCTAGAAGAAAATAAATAGATATTTAAGATACTCAAGGAAAGGAAATGAGAGCCAAGGATTTTTATCTAGCCAAACTGACTTTTGAATATAAATATTACATGCAAAAATTCAGGGAATACTGGTTTTTCTATAGCCTTCACTTAGGAAACTATTGGAAAAGTCATGACGCATGTTTGCAATGGATGGCACTAGTTCATTTTTGGAAGTACTAGAGTCATTCACATCTATGTTATTGCTATGTCATTTGACAGCTGACAGTTCTAGCTTCATTCTAAAAACACAATTGAGTGATTTGATTGAGTATGGGAGATTTTACAACAAGTTGAATGGAAGACCAAACTGTCATTTTTGCCACATTTTACTCTTTTACTTCCATAAAGGGAAGAACGTGCATCAAGCTTGTGAAAAGTTGCATAAAGTTTATGGTGACAATGCTCTACAAGAATGTCAGTGCCAACGATGGTTCACGAAATTCCGTGCTGGTAATTTTTTATCTCAACCACTCTCCTTGGTCAGGGAGCCCACTGAAGTTGATGACAACAAAATAAAGGCATTGATCAAGTAAAACCCACATTACACAACATGAGAGATTGCAAAAACATTGAACATCCATCATTCAAGCGTTCATGACCACCTGAAGAAGCTGGGATACGTAAGCAAGCTCGATATTTGGGTTCCTCATGAACTCAAAGTAGTTCACTTGACGGTGTGTATAAACATCTGCAATATGCTCATTAAACTTGAGGAAAACGATCCTTTTTTGAAGCGACTGATAACTGGTGATGAGAAGTGGATTGTTTACAACAATGTGGTGTACAAATGGTCTTGGTCCCGACGTGATGATTCACCTCAAACAGCATCGAAAGCAGACATTCATCAGAGGAAGGTTATGCTCTCAGTGTGGTGGGATTTTAAAGGTATTGTGTTTTTTGAGCTCCTACCAAGGAACCGAACAATCAATTTGAATGTGTACTGTCAGCAATTGGACAGTTTGAACGAATCCATCATCCAGAAACATCCAGAGCTTGTTCATTGTAAAGGAGTTGTGTTCCATCGCAACAACGCCAGACCACACACAAGTTTGATCACCTGTCAAAAATTATTGGAGCTCGGATGGGATGTGTTGCCACACTCACCAAACTCGCCTGACCTTGCACCATCAAATTTTCATTTGTCTTGCTCTCTTCAAAACTCCTTGTGTGGTATAACGTTCAATTGAGATGAGGCTGTAAATCAGCACCTTTATTCAGTTTTTCACAAATAAAGACAGGTCCTTCTATGAACGAAGAATTATGAAGCTCACTGAAAGATGGCAAAAGGTTAGTGAACAAAACAAGCAATATATTGGGTCGTCAGGAAAGACATGACTCATTTTTGCATTGAAAAACATAAAAAATACGTCATGACTCCCAATGACCCAATATCATTGATTGATCTTTGTTCTTTATATAAATAAATGACCTTTGAAAAACATAGACAAAATATGTCATGACTTTTCCAACAACCAAATTGTAGAAAATGAAGTTTAGACAACCAAAATGATAATTGTGTGTATGTGTGTATCATTTCCCACCAAACCAGTGCTTCAAAGAGAAATGTCTGGGATAGAATAGTAAGCCTGGAGTGTCTTGTCAAGGGAATGAAAAGAAGCTATCAAAGACACAGGAGCCAAGTAGAATTTCAATTGGCCAATGGGACGATTTGAGTGGCAAGGTTAATTATTGAAATTGCTGAAATAAATAAAACATATCGACCAGATTCTGTTCTCTGTGCATGACTAACATATATATACATGTATATATGTATATGTGTGTATATATGTATATATGTATGTATATGTATATATGTATATATACGTATGTATGTATGTATATGTACACACACACACACACACACACACACATACAGGAGGTCTGACAATTAAGTTTGCAAACTTGTTGCAACAATGTTGCTAACATTTTTTGATATCAGAGGGATTATTCATTATGAATTTGTACCAACTAGACAGTTAACCAAGTTTACTATTTGGAAGTGCTGAAAAGGCTGTGTGAAAGAGTTAGATGACCTGAACTTCTCGCCAACAATTCATGGCTCTTGCATCATAACAATGCACCAGCTCACACCGCACTGTCTGTGAGGGAGTTTTCAGCCAGTAAACAAATAACTGTATTGGAACACCCTCCCTACTCACCTGATCTGGCCCCCAATGACTTCTTTCTTTACCCAAAGATAAAGGAAATACTGAAAGGAAGACATTTTGATGATATTCAGGACATCAAGGGTAATACGATGACAGCTCTGATGGCCACTCCAAAAAAAGAGTTCCAAAATTGCTTTGAAGGGTGGACTAGGTGCTGGTGTTGGTGCAAAGCTTCCCAAGGGGAGTCCTTCAAAGGTGACCATAGTGATATTCAGCAATGAGGTATGTAGCACGTTTTCTAGGATGAGTTTGAGAACGTAGTTGTCCAACCTCGTGTGTGTGTGTGTGTGTGTGTGTGTGTGTGTGTGTGTGTGTGAGATTTTATATTGGGTTGTCGGAAAAGTCATGACACATTTTTCCAATGAAAAACATAGAAAAAATGTCATGACTTTTCTGACAACCCAATATATAAAATCCCCACAAGTAAACAAAAACCAAATGAGCACTCCCTAGATTTGGGGAGCTCTCAATGAACAAATCTGTATTAGGCACCTGTGAGAACTTAGGAAACAGAACGCTACCCCCCGTCCCCACACACACACACACACAAGCTGTTGGGGGGGGGCGGGGGTAGTATCCAGCAGGGTAGGAGGGGTCAGGAGATTTAAGGATAAGGTCCTACCCAGGGACAAGATGCACTTTTTTTTTTTTTGCCTGTTTGCAGTGTTTTTGTTTGTTTTATATTGAGTTGATTCAAGGGCTTAGAGTCCAGATGAGGAGATGCGTATTTGTGAATAAAAAAATCTAAGAATTCCTGGCGAATGAATGTACTCACAGATGAACCTCACAGGCATCATGGGCAGCGGGAGTTAAAGAGAAAGGGTTGCTGTTTCCCAGAGCTGGGGTGGAAAAGCTTTGGGCTCACAACAGAAAATTGGGGGCGACATCTTGGCCCTATGTGACCTTGGAGAAGTCCATTCCAGCTTTCTGCATCCTCATCAGCCCCACGGCAAGGGAAGCTTCAAAAGCTTGCACCGACTCCGTGAGCAGGAAAGCTCTAGAGGCCTCTTGGTTGGGATAGCCAGGTTCTGTGCAGGCCGGTGGGGCAGGGGACGGGGCAGAGGCCAAGAAGACAACGCAAAGGGGGAGAAAAATGGCCAAAGAGCAGAGAGAAGAGCTCTCGGAAATCAAACGGGCTGGCAGGGCTTTCTTCCTCTCAGGAGGGGCTTCTAACTGCCCCGGGCTCCTGCTGGACAGATGGGGCCAAGAGGATCCTGTGTTTGACAAGTCTCGTCCTCTCCCCACCCTACCTGTCTCCCCCTTAGGCCTTCCTCAGCCTTCGGTAAAGAGGCTGCAGTGGATTCTATGTCGCCGAGCTGGATCTAAGTACTCCAATAACAATTCAAGTTTAATTAATCCTAAATCACCATCCAGCCCGGCAGGGTCTCTGTATTGAAATCTAGACCAGAAGCCTGCGCACCCAGCTGTAATGCTGCCCTCATTTTCCAAGGTGAGGGACTGTAAAGGATCACATTTACTCATCAGCAAGGTCAGGGTGGAGAGCGGAAAAGAGTAGGTGTGTGACCAGAAAGGACAGAGAGTGAACTAGGCCTGAGAGAAATCCGCAAGACGCACAGCGTGGTTGTTCTAAAACCCTACCGGCTTGGCATCTTTACTTTTTTTTTTTTTAATTAGAAACCCCAATTTCTGGGGGTGGCTGGTTAGCTCAGGTGGTTAGAGCGCAGATTCATGACACCAAGGTTGCCCGTTCGATTCCCACATGAGCCAGTGAGCTGAGCCCTCCACAACTAGCTTGAAAGACAACAGCTTTACTTGGAGCTAAGCTGTTGGTGGGCAGACAGTTAGCTCAGTTGCTTAGAGCGCGATGCTCATAACACCAAGGTTGCTGGTTCGATTCCCATATGGGCCAGTGAGCTGCACCCTCCACAACTAGATACTTCAATGACTTGACTTGGTGCAGATGGGTCCTGGAAAAAATACACTGTTCTCCAATAAAAATCTTTTTTAAAAAAAGAAAGAAAAGAAAGGCTTGTCACCAATGTGGCTAGTGACTCAAATCACCCATCCACATGGCGGGAGCTGCTGGGGTCTGTGGCTCCAAAGTGAGGGGCCTACAGGAGGCCAGCAAGTTACCCTTCACACACATGCTACTCACTTCACACACATTTAGACCCTACACCAAGCATCCCACAGCATGTTACGCAGAAGTGCCCAACCCCCCCCCCATCACTTCCACCCTGCCCCAAGCATGATTCGGTGTTCCAGCTTATTTTGGAGTTCATTTCAAAATGTCAAATGATCTTTGGTGACTAATGGCCACTGCTGTGCTCCCTGTCTTCATAGCAGTTGTCCTGTGCTCCAAGGGTCTCTCCACTTTCGGAATATCTACCTGTTGCGAGGATCTACTGTGTCATCACATCACCCCCAAAAAAGTTGGGGAGCCCAGATCCTGCTGGGAAGAGCAATGGGGGAGCCTCAGGCAGAATACATGTCCCCAGGAATGCAGAAGGTGATGGTTGGCAGATAGGATGTGCTCAGAAAACAATTTTGTTATTTTATAATTTTTGTGCATAATTTACCCATTGAAACCTGTCCTAGAGGGCTAGCTCTGAGCCTACCCATAAGTGAATGGCCGATTCTATACTTCTCCTGTTCACTCCCAATTTTAAAATGTCCTCTGGTCACTATTTAAAAACTTGTATTATGGAAATTTTCACACATACTAAACATAAAGAAAATGATGTAATAAACCCCAGGCAGTGTAACAAATCACCCGGCTTCAACAATTATCAACAATCATGCTTGTTTAATCCATTCCCAACTCCCCCCAACACACACACACTTTGTTTTTGCTGGCATCTTTTAAATCAAATATTCTGATTACTTTTAGAAACAAAAATAGCCTTTAGTTCAGTAATGAGTCAGCCCAGCCTGGTGACAAAACGTAGGACTTCCAAATTCCATTGCAAGTAAAGCTTACTCTCCCACCCAGGGCTGCTGCACGCTGGGGGCCTGCCTTTTCCAAGGGGGCCTGGGCGGGTATCTTCTCTGTTCCCTACCTCAGGTTTCTCCTTCTCCTGCTCACAGCTGCCTCTGGCTCCTTCAGAAGTGGACAGGAGAGCTGGTCCCCCCTGGCTCTCATAGGCTATAGGCAGTGGTCAGCTACAAGTCCCAAAGTGGGCTCCTTATCTCTCCCCTGCAGGTCTTACCTACTTAGAACTGTCCCCAGAGCTAATGGATGGATGGTGGAAACTGACACCTGTCTGACTGCCTGAGAGCAGTGCATGCTGGGTAAAGTGAACATGGTATGGCCACCCCTCACTATGAAGACGTTTATCACTGGAAAGAAAAATTTGGTGGGGAAAGGGGAGGCTATGCACTGCCTTCATCCACTAGGTAAATGGTAGGATACTCATTCCCACTTAGGTGACCTAGCATCTCACTTAGGAATGTGGGAATCATCACTTCTGGCCTTGAAGCTGCGCTGTCCAACATGGTAGCCTCTAGCCACAGGTGGCTACTGAGCACATGAGATGTGCTGTAAGTGTGACATACACCCTGGGTTTCCAATAATGTAAAATATCTTATTAACAGGTGTTTTTATATTGATTACATGTTGAACGGATAATATTTTATGTGTTGCATTAAATCAAATGTGTTATTACAATTAATTTCACCTATTTCTTTTTAATTTTTTCATGTGGCTACTAGAAAATTTTAAATTATGTATGAGGCTTGCATCATATTTCTGTTGGACAGTGTGGCCTTAGAGGCTCAGTTAAAACCATGAGTAAAACTGTTTCATTTTAATACCACATTACAAAAATCTCCCTCCCAACCACGCCCCCCCCCCAAAAAAAATTGGTTCTAGAGCCAGTGAAGGTTTGATCTGGATGAGTGTCTAATTGGAGCCCGTCATTTTACAGATGATGAAACAGAGGTCCAGAGAGACGTGACTGGCTTGTCTTGGAGCCACCGAGCGTCACTGCAGAGCACAGAAGTGATTTTCAAACGGTTCTTGTGAAACAGTGGGAAAGACGGGTGCCAAACTTCCAGGAAATCGCTCATACATTTTTGCCTCGGAATGAAGTATTTCAGTGTCTCATAGCTGAATGACAGCTGGGCGTGAGGAGGCCAAGCCCGCAGACCTTTTCCCGCTGCTGGCGGCAAGGGCTGGGGGCTTGCCAGCAGACGGCACACGGCCCCGAGGGGCCTGGGTCTGAGGTCAACGAACTGGCAGCTGGAGGCCTAAATCTGGCCCTCGGACCTGTTTTGATTGGCCTGCGACATTTTACAATTTTTTGAATCACTCGCCAGCATGTCAACATTAGGAAATGTCCATAGAAATAAGGGTTCCAACTTCTGAAAAATCCGATCTGGCCACACATCTGGCCGTTCTGCCTGGCAACAGCACACTGGTATCCACAGCTGCAGCCCCTGTGGATGTGGCACCCGACCCCTCTGTTCCCCCCACAGCCCTCAACCTGCCCGCCATCCCCCTCACAGAGGCCGTGGGGCACTGGACTGCTGTAATCCACTTGATCGCTAGAGGTAAGAGGAAAGTGAAATGGTTTGCATACCTCTATCTCTAAAAATGTGTATTTTTTGTCCAGCTGCTCCACCCATTTGCATCACCTCCCTACTCACCATGGGCACTTGAGTTTGCCATCTGATCTAATTTGTTTCTTTTACGTCCCATGACAAAAGAGAAAGTGGCCACTTTACCCATTTTCCATGAGGAAACTGACGTGCTGAGAGGCTGCCATCCATTAATACAAGTTGCTGGCTCTGGAGTGGGGACCCCAAGGCCCAGGGTGTCCTGAGGTCTGGGGCTTCTTTCCACCTCTCTAACATTCCAGGGCCAAGTCCTCAGGGTTTCTCCGCCAGGGCTGCAGGAGCTTCTGTCCCAAGAACAGATAATGTAACTCTAGGAGACAAAATTTGATACAGACAGCCTTCCCACGGCTTTCCCCAAGGGCCATGTCCAGGAGCAGAAGGAGACAGAGATTAAGCCACACTGAGGGCAGGAGACCACCAAGAGAGCACTCACCACTGGCAAATGTTCAGCTTGGCATTTCTGCTCCTTTCCCTGCTATCAGGTCCTCTGTCCCTGATGGGACCCTGCCCTGGAACCCAGCCCTGTCTCCCAGGATGTATGGGGCTGGCCACACCCAGATGCCTCCAGCTTTCCAAAAGGACTCCCAGACGACCCCTGCCTGGTGCAGTCAGCACCCTGACTGAA
The DNA here is from genome assembly GCF_001890085.2 of Hipposideros armiger. Lineage (NCBI taxonomy): Eukaryota > Metazoa > Chordata > Mammalia > Chiroptera > Hipposideridae > Hipposideros > Hipposideros armiger. The sequence continues at coordinate 323,061 of NW_017732086.1, forward strand.
GGGGGCAGCCCCCAGAGCCAAGGGCCCTCTCAGCTCCCCTGCACTGAAGGGCTTGGAAGCTCTTCCTTGTCCCAGGAAACCTATGGGGTGTTTCTTTTTTTTTTTTTTTTTTTTTTTTTAGCTGAGCCATCCTGCTACCTGTTGGCAGCTCAGTGGCTGCTCAGCTCGGGCTGGACTCGAAACGCTGTTGCTCAGAGCTCAAACTCTTGAGCGAGCTTATGGGGTGTTTCTTGAAGCCAAATGAACAGGCAAGACAGAGCAGGCTGCCTCGGAGAGAGAGAAAGGGAGGGACTTGGGTTTCAGTTATAACTAAGGCCGATTGATATTGCTAAAAATTAGGCCACTTTATTTGGGGTAGGGGAAAGATAGTAAATGACAAGTGCACAGCAGGTGTATGCCCCAGCAGCTGGCAGAAGCCCATTCACATCTGTCCTCAAAACTGATGAACCACCATGGAAACAGACACTTGCTCAATTGCTTGGACTGGGGAGCAATGCTTGCCCGATAAATATTGGGTTGTCGGAAAAGTTATGATGCATGTTTGCAACAGATGGCACTCGTTCATTGTTGGAAGTACTCGAGTCATTCGCATCTATGTTATTGCAATGTCATTTGACAGCTGACAGTTCTAGCTTCATTCTAAAAACAAAATTGAGCAATTTGGTTGAGTTTTGGAGATTTTACAAGTTGAAGAGGGAAGACCAAACTGTGCATTTTCGCCAAATTTTACTCTTTTACTTCCATAAAGGGAAGAACGTGCATCAAGCTTGTGAAAAGTTGCATAAAGTTTACTGTGACAATGCTCTGCGAGAACGTCAGTGCCAATGATGGTTCATGAAATTCCGAGCTGGTGATTTTGATCTCAACCATACTCCTCAGCCAGGGAGGCCCACCAAGGTTGATGACAACAAAATAAAGGCATTGACTGAGTCAAACCCACATTACACGACATGAGAGATTGCAAAAACATTGAGCATCCATCATTCAAGCGTTCACGACCACCTGAAGCTGGGATACATAAGCAAGCTCGATATTTGAGTTCCTCATGAACTCAAAGAAGTTCATTTGACGGCGCATATAAATATCTGCAATATGCTCATTAAACGTGAGGGAAACGATCCTTTTTTGAAGCGACTGATAACTTGTGATGAGAAGTGGATTGTTTACAACAATGTGGTATGCAAACGGTCTTCATCCTGACATGATGATTCACCTCAAACAACATCGAAAGCAGACATTCATCAGAGGAAGGTTATGCTCTCAGTGTGGTGGGATTTTAAAGGTGTCGTGTTTTTTGAGCTCCTACCAAGGAACCAAACAATCAATTCGAATGTCTACTGTCGGTAATTGGACAGTTTGAACGAATCCATCATCCAGAAACATCCAGAGCTTGTTCATTGTAAAGGAGTTGTGTGCTATCACAACAACGTGAGACTACACACAAGTTTGATCACCTGTCAAAAATTATTGGAGCTCGGATGGGATGTGTTGCCACATTCACCATACTCGCCTGACCTTGTGCTTTCAGACTTCCACTTGTTTCGCTCTTTTCAAAATTCCTTGCGTGGTATAATGTTCAATTCAGATGAGTCTGTAAATCAGCACCTTATTCAGTTTTTCACAAATAAAGACAGGTCCTTCTATGAATGAGGAATTATGAAGCTCACTGAAAGATGGCAAAAGGTTATTGAACAAAACGAGCAATATATCATTGACTGATCTTTGTTCTTTATATAAATAAATGACCTTTGAAAAACATAGACAAAATACATCATGACTTTTCCAACAACCCAATAACAAAGGACATGAGTCCTTCATTTCACTGGGAGGTGAGTGGAGAGAAAGATTTGGAATGGAGGGAGGTGGCCCGACTGCTTTGACCCACCAGGTGAGCCTCTACATGCAAAATCATCATTTGCTTTCTCCCCTGACAATCACAGTATTCACACTTCTATTTGCTTATTTGTTTTTCTCCTTTCTTTGTTCATTTAGGGGAAACAGTCCATGTGTGGATATGGAAATATTGCTAAGTGAAAAACAAAGGAACAGAAACAATGTATTTAGAATGCTACTTTTATGGTAGAATGAGGAAAAATGAGAATGTGATTCGGGCTTGTTTGGATTTACATCAAGAAAGGATGTGGAAGGATACACAAGAAGCTAACAAAAGTGGTTGGCGGGGAACGAGGCAGAATGACTGTGTCTCAAAGTACACATTTAAAAAATAAAATGAAATTTTAAATAAATAAAAATACCAGACAACTTCATAAATAGTTTAGAAAGCAGAGGCAGAAAATGCACCCTTGATCTTACTGCTGCAAAAGCATAGGTATATTCATTTGTGCTTATTTTCTTCCTGCTTTTATCCATATGCTTTTCCCCCCAGTTTTATTGAGAAGTAATTGACATACATCACTGTATTATCCATATACTTTATATTTTGTATATGGATACAATCATAGGGCCCATAAAGTTGGCCTCCTAATTGTTTCACTGAACATCATAAGCATTTCCCAGGTTGCCAGTTCGGATACTAACATCCCATCAGCTTTCTTCTTTCTAGAGACCCATGGTCTTTATTTCTCTGTTTCTAAATCTAACCAGTTGATTAGCTCTAAAGCTCATCACTCAGCACAATCATAGCTGCAGCTGGGGTAAAGGGGAGACCAAAACAGAGATTTCTTCTCCCAGTACACAGGCAGAAAAATGCAGCCAGGACCCAGCCCTTCTCCCCAAGGCAACTGTGATTGTTCATTGGCCTAACACAGCTGGAGCGCCCACAAAGGGTTTTTATTGCGCCTCAGAGCTAAGCGTTCTTTAAGATCTGTTTACTTTTTATTTTAAAATAATTACAGACTCACAGGGAGTTGCAGAAATAGGACAGAGGACTGCCACATACCTTTTCCCTGGATTCCCCCAATGGTTACATCGTATATAACCGTACCACAGTATCGAAGCCAGGAAATCGGCATATAGGCCATGCTATGTCATTTCATCACTTGTGTAGGTTTCTGTTATCGCCACCCCACTGGAGAAAGAACTATTCCAGCACCACAAAGGTTTCCCTCCTGGTACCTCTCCCCTTACCCACCCACACCCCCATCCCTAACCCCTGGCAACCAGTAATCTTTTCACCACCTCTCCAATTTTGTTATTTTAAGAATGTTGTATTAATGAAATCATACAGTATGTGACATTTTGAGATTTTGGGAGACTATTCCAAAGAAACTGTTATGAACATTCGTGTATTGATTTTCGTGTGGCTATAAGCTTCCATTTTCTCTAGGATAAACATATCATTTGCTGGGTCATGTGGTAAATGTCTGCTTAGTTTTTTAAGAAACTGCCGGGCTGGCCGAGTAGCTCATTGGTTAAGAATTGCCTTGGGAGTGTGAGCTCTGAGCAGCAGGGCCGCCGGTTCGGATCCCACATAGGCCAGTGACACTGCGCCCTCTACAGCTAAGATGGTGAACAACAGCTCGACCTGGAGCTGGGCTGCTGTGAGTCACCGGCGATGGCATAGGCTGCAGTGGGGCTGCAGTGGGCTGCTGTGAGCTTTCATGAGCTGCTGTGAGCCATCATGAGAAGCTGTCCAGTGGCCGGCGACCGATCTGCCTTAGCCGGGAAGAGCACAATGATCACAATACCAACATGGGCCAGTGAAGCGACGTCCTCCACAACTAGACTGAAGAACCATGGGACAGCAACTTGTCTGTTCCCCTTCCCTGATTCCATAATGCTGTTCCCTCCCCCAATTCCCCATTAAAATCTTTTTTTAAAAAAGAAAAAGAAAAAAAAAGAAACTGCCAACCGTTTGCAGAGTGTCTGTCCCATTTGACGTTCCTGTCAACAATGTATGAGATCCAGTTTCTCTACATCCTTGCCAGCATTGGACGGTGAGAACATCTCACAAGTGAGCCAATCAGAGCTTTTCCCAGATGTTAGCTGGCAGTGTTGAGAGATGTAAATTCTTTACTGAGGTCAATAGTTATGAGATTTATTAATTATGTTGTTGTTTTAAATTTTCGGGTATTTCTGATGCTTTGACATCTGGGGCCTTGCAGACTCTGGAGGGACTGCCCTCCCAGGTCTAGCCAGTTTCTAAAGATAGCAACTGATTCTCCTGCAAGTGGACCTTTCATATATAAACTAACCAATCCAGAGCCCACACCACCCCCAACCACCTCCTTTCTTGGACTGTATACTCCAGGCCACACTGCCCCTGCCCTAATCACCCCAGGGCCAGATATTGGATACCTAGGGGCAGTCCTGCACCCCAGAGCCCTCGGAAATTTCTCAAACTAGCCAATCCTAAACCTGCTTACCCAGCTGACCATTCTTTCCCACAAAAACCATGATGAAGTCTCCGGCCCACATTTCCCTTCTGCCCACACTGCCTCCTGACTGACCCTGGTGCTTCCCTGGGTGGCCCTGCAGGGCAGGGTGAGCCCCCATCTCTTGGGAACTGTAACACTATCTTTTCAATGGCAATTGTCTCCTGATCTGTTGGCCCCACGATACCTGAATAATAAAACCTACATTTTAAAACATAAGGACAATGTACGCGTATGTACATTGCTGGCAGCCACTCTCACCCCCAGGGGGAGAGCCTACCTGAGAATGACGTGCCCCTAAAACACAAAGGAGAGACGGTGTGTCCTGATAGAATCATTTTAGGTCCCTGATCCACCAGTGCCTGAAAAGCACCCCAGACTTCCTAGTTACATAAGCAATTGCTTTTTTTTTTGCTTTTTTTTTGGCTTAGCCTATTTTAGGTTGGATTGTCTATCCCCAGCAACCTGACAGATGCACAGAGAGGTCATGGTGGCCCCTGCCCAGGTGCTGTGCGATGGTAAGACCCAGATTTCCAGGAATGCTGCAGAAACGGCCCTTACTCAGCTGCAACCTGGCATAGAAAAGAGTTGGCGGGTGATGGGCACAGAGCCCAGGCTGCAGCATCCTCTCAGTTCCTGCGGGGACAGCAGCTTTCCGGGCTCGGTTTCTTCACCTGTAAAAGGAACGGTTAGGCAGGATGTCCCCATGGGCCCTCCCTGCTCATCTCCCCTAATTCTCAGTTTTCATTTCAAAGGATGGAAGGGTGTTCACTACCAGCCAGGCATTGTGCTGAGTGATTCATCAGCATTAATCATTTCTTCCTTACTACAGCCCTAGGAGGGTATGACTATGCCCGTTCTCCAGATGAGGAACCTGAGTCACAGATGGACGAAGGCCAAGCTCCGAAGTGGAAGAGCTGGGGTTGGACTCCAGCAGCCTGGCTCAGGGTTCCGGCTGATGGCCCCTGCTGAGCCCCTTGGCCTCCCTCTCTCCCCCTCTTCTGCCCATAGGAAGTTCTGTGTCCGACCTGAATCCTCATCCTTTCTTCATTCCTTTCTACAGCCTTTTCTTTCCCAGACTTATTCATCTGCGTCTCTTCAGACCTCCCTCCAAAGTAGTAGCTTCTGTTATTTTAAACATTTTCTTTTCTTTCTAAATTTCCTCCCACATCCCCCTCATGTAATTCCACGCTGGGCATACAGTGGGGAGGCCTATGTTCCGGGGACCACATCAGGCAAAGGCCTGTGGAAATGGAGGGGATGGCATATTACAGGGAGCGTTCCCAAAGGCCAAGCAAGAGCGCATGGGAACCGGAAGGGGCGGGCGGGGGTGGGGCCAGCAGCTCAACTCCTGCAGGGGACGCTGCTATTGAAGAGTTGGGTGCCTGGGTCACCTCTGTCTCCCCTTGTTGGGAAGTCCCAGGATGAGGTGCTCTTTCCATCCTCCTAACATCCCATAATATCGTTTTCACTCCCCACCATCACGGCCACCAGTTTTATAAACGAGGAAACTTGCTGATATTTGAGCTGATAAATGGTGTTACTGAGGTTTGCACTCAGGTCTGACTTCAAAGCTCATGTTCTTTCTACTACATCATCAAATAAATGTTTTTTAACACCTCTCAGTACATGCCATTATATTGTTTGTGGCTGTCATGGAGGATGGGGACTGCCCCCAAACACGAGCAATTCTTTCTTTGGAAGCTGAAGCCAATGTGTGGTGGGTGACAACCATGCCAGGCAGCCACCAGAGTAGTGACATGAAACAGGATACTTGTGCCCAGGAGCTGGCAATCAAATGGGGGAGGGGGTCCTCTTCTGTAACAATAGACTTGAAGGTCCTTGCACCCTGAGGGTACCTCATTCTTGTGGAGAAATGTCTCTAACAGCTGTTTGCCAACCCAAATGGGCAGCGTGAGGGCTCTTGTGACAGTACTCCCACGGCCACGCCCTAGGCAGCAGTTGGTGGCAGTTTGAACTCTAAGTGCAGAGGCAGCTCTGAAACACGGTGGACACCGCCCCCCTTGCTGTACCAGGGGTCTCCGCTCACCGCCTGCCCCCCACCCCGGAAAGTGTCTGACGAGCCCATTCGTCCTGGCGCATTAGATGCCTTACCGGTGGGACCAGTTCTCTGAGCCTGGCAGGAAGTTATAGGGGAGGGTAGCGCTTGCCCTAGCCCTAGGAAGAATTTTCTAAATTCAGAGGGGGGCAAAATTGGGACCCAGCCTTGTGTCATGTCCTCTTCCCGCTGGTGATGGAATTTCTGACATTGTTTGCAGTTCTGGGACTGGTGTGGAGCTTCAAACCACTGCTTACCAGTCCCTTCCAATTCCGCTTCTGCCCAGCATCGCCTCCATCAGGCGGCTCAGATGCCTGCACACTCCTCTGTTTAGTGGCCTGTCATTTATGTAGTGGCCACCAGTCGGAACCGTCATTCAACGTGTGAACCCCCCCACCCCCCACCCCCACTCAAGCTTCGTTTCTAGCGGCCAAGCTTCCCTTACCCACCCCGCGAGGCTCTCTCATTTGGAGGACAAAGCTGGTGTTTCCACTCACAGGGCGCGAACACAGCACTTCCAGGGGGCATTGCCTGCCCTCCCCACCAGGGGGTGCTGTGAGCGAAAACGTCACAGGCTGATCGTTTCTTCCAGGTTCTGCAGCAATTTTTCAAGCGCTCTCGCCCCACTGCAGCGTATCCAAACAATACATTTTCCTGATCTCACCCCTACACTGTACCACTTACTCACCATGAAATTTCCTGTTATTTCAGTAAAATAATTTATGGCTAACGTGGGGGTTGGTGATCTTCCCTCCTGATTCACAGGTCCTTTCAATCCCTTGACATGGAGTCTTTTAGGGCACTTTCCTTCAAAACTTGAATTTTCAGGCAACTAAGTCCCAGAGAGACTTAAGACCTCTGCGCTTCACTTGCCTTATCTGTAGAACAGTGATAGTATTCCCTTATAAAGTTTTTGTGAGGATTAAATGAGTAATTACAAGTAATACTCTTAGAACAGTGCCTGGCGCACAATAAGTGCTCATTAAATGTTGCTGCTGCTGTTGTTATTTTCACACCTCCTGGGCCTGGCTGTAGAATTTCCTTTTAGGCCTATGGCTCCGGTGCTCAGGGGGGGGGGGTCTCCCCCAGCTTTTCAGTATCCGGTGATCTTTGGAGAGCTGAGACTGGGTGGGAGGCAACAATTTTCCCTCCGATGCTCTGAAAGTCAACCGACTAGCACCAGGGGGAGGCTTCTGGCCCCTCCAAGCCTACGTGGGCCCCAAGAAGGGATTCAGGAGGCCGGCAGACTTTCAGGCTGGATAGTGCCCAGCAAGTGGGGGCTTCTGTCCTGAGCGGAGCTCAGACTCTGCCACCTTCCAGGTTCTGGACAAGGACGGGCTGGGCTTATTAGTTCCACTGCAAGAACAAGTCTCTTGTGGACCAAAATGACAGCTGTCACAGGCTACCTCCTTGGAGTCCTTGCAGCATCGAATTAAAGATCCTTATAATATGCCGAAATCTAGGTGTCAAGTACCTCAGTGTTGGCGTCGGTCCCGGCCTCAGGGGACTCAGGTGGTCTGGCCTGCGTGTCTACAGGTGGCGGCCTCTACACTCGACGCACACCTTCTCCTTGGGGCTTTGTTACTAGGTGAGCGACTCAAGGCTGGGGAGCCGGTGAGTGTCGTCTTTGCAGAAACATGTCTAACTCCGGAGGTGCTGGGGGAAGAGGGAAGGAGAGGGGCTGTAGATGACCAACGCCCGCTGCCTTCGCGGGGCAATGGCGACATCTGGTGGCCATCGCAGGAAGCGGACAGCTCCCAGAGGCACCTCCCTACTTGTCTCCTTGCTCCCTCGTCGCCTCCTCCTTCCTTCCATCCCCAGTCGGCCCGCCCGGCCCTTCAGTCTGCCCTGCTTTGGGACGGCCCTCTTCTGTCCCCTTCCAGCTCATCCCCAACGCCGCACGCCCGGGCTCCTCCACCCCTCCTGAGGACAAACCCTGCCCAGGCCACCTGCCAGCACAATACCCCCTACTCCCACACCTCTTTGATCTCCCAGTAAACATCGCCCCTGCCAGCCCCTTCGCCCAGGCTCCTGTTGGCAGTTCTGTGGGAATTCAGAGTCGATTCTAAAGAGCCGCCCCAGGGGACTGAGGTGTCCTTGCCTTCATGCTGTTACCTGGCAGAGCGCTTGCTTGCCCCGTAGGCTGCCAGTGCCCAAAGCTTGGAATGTGAGCCCTGCTGAGGCCAGATCACGGGCTCCCTAGACACGCGGGGCGGGGGGCGGGGGACACAGCGTGCATGGGTGAGAGGTCACCAGTGCCCAAATGAAGATGCCCCCCTCCCGTTGGCACGCTGATAGGCCCATACATTTCAAAGGTAAGGGGCATCCCCAAAACACACTGGTTTTTCATTAAGGATCTTCTTTTGATGATGATGATGGTAATGGTAGCTGAGCTTTATTAACCCCTTCCTATGCACCAGGCATATTGTTAAATACTTGACATACATTTTTTTCAATTTATCCCCACATCAAATCTAAGATGTTAAGTATACCTGTCAATGTTTTACAGAGAAAGAAACTTAAAGCTTAAAGAAGTTATAGAAGTTGTTGAAGGTGCAACAAACAATGAGAAACCTCAGGTCTGACGGTGCGAAGACGCTCGAACCCCGACATACAGGCCTCCAGGGGCTGCCAGCTACTGACCTAGGTAAACAGGTACGAAGATTACTCCTGTGGTGGTGTTCTCACCCTCCTGGAAGATTTTGCGTTGCTCCCACTCCTCTCTGAGCAGTCTTATTTGTTGGTCTTCAGTGTTGGAAGCACCAAGGAAAGGTGCTTCCAGTTGCCCAGGAGGCGATCCGCCAGGTCCTCCTTTCCCAACTCCGTCCTGGGAGATTCCACAGAGGCGCTCTCATCATGCCCATATGCCCCCTGGCCATCGTCTTTCCAGACTTAGGCTCCGGTTCTTAAGAGGGTTGGCTCCCTTAAGGACATTGTGACATGGCCTGGCTCAACACTAACTTCTTAGAAAATCCAGCGTACCAGGGCACAAAGTCACCACCACACTCCTATGTGCCACCATCACCTCACTCCGTGGAGAGCCACCTTGAAGCCCCCAGCACAGAGCCCAGTTCAGTGGGTACACGTTCTGTGTTTGAAGAATGAATGAGTGAATGAATGAATGAATGAATGAACAAATGAAGGCTGTATTATTTCCTAGAACTGCAGCAACAAAACACCACAAACCGGGTGAAACCTGGAGGGGAGGATCCTTCCTTGCTTCTTCCAGCTTCTGCTGGTGGCCGGCAACCTTGGCATTCCCTGGCTTACAGCTGTATCCCTTCACTCTCTGCCTCTGTCTCCCCAGAACCCTCTCCTGTGGTCAGCCTGTGTCTCTTCTCTTCATATGAGGACAGCAGTCATATTGCATTAGGGCCCACCCTGGTGACCTCATCTTAACTTGATTCCATCTGCAATTTCCAAGCAAGGTCACATTCACAGATACCCGAGGTTAGGACTTCAACATATCTTTTTGGAGGACACAGTTCAACCCATAACAACTGTTAAAGGCCATTTGCTTGTGGTCTGATTTTCTGTTAAAACTAAGGCTCTCAGGGCTTGGTTTGTCACCGCAAGCAAAAGGTCAGCAGCATTTAAAAGGAGGTGGTGTTGCCTTACACGTTACAAAGATGTACTTGTTTCACCCATGAGTCCTCTCCCTTCGTATCAGCCCATCAGTGATGCTTTTGTGGTTGCTGTAATGACTGTGTTTACTCCTCTCTCTCTCTTTCATGTTAGAAGCTAAAATGGAAATATTAACTTGGAATATAGCCTCTCCCTCCTGGGAAGTGGCAAGAAGCATTCTAATGTCAAAATAAGTCAAACTGACCTCACATTCTTACTGAAGTCCAAACTCCTCTCTGTGACCCATCAGCCTCATTACAGTCCAGCCCCAGCTCACCTTACCTGCTGCAGCTCCTCCATTCACACATTCCCGGGGCTCTCTGCACACAAATGTCCCCACGGACTTTCGTATTCAAGCCTTTGCTGTGTCATTCCTGGCATCCCCTCCCCATATTCAGCTCTTCCCCTTGACATTCTCCCCATTCTTCAAGGCCACCTCCTCCAGGAAGTCTTCCAGCTTCCTCCTCAGGCTGTTGGCCCTGGTTGGCCTCCACTTAAGGCACTGACCACATGCTGCTCTGGTCCGAAGTAAATTTATGTCTTTCCCCCACTTTCTCTATTCCTACTAAGCAGTAATGGAAAGAAGGCTAGAGGCCACTCAAGAAATAGCTGAGGTTGCTGGGGATGTTTACTTGGGAAAACGAAGACTTCTGGGGAGTCATGTGCCCCAAGCTTCTTTCAATTGCTAAGATTCTATCAGACTATGAGCTTCCTGTGGCAACTGAGCTTGGGCTTCTTTGAGGTCCTTTACACACACACCAACACACACACACACACACACACACACACACACATACACACACACATACACACACACCGCCTGTGCCTAGCACACAGGAGTGCTCAAATATAACCTACTATCCAGTATAAAAGGTCTCTCTTTTGCACCCCTTTCAGGTGGTGTGGTAAGCAGAATTCTAAGACGGACCCCAAGATTTCCTGCACCTCAGGTGTACCTGCTCCCTGGGACTGTGAAGATGATGGCTCCACTCCTATGATTAGGTTATGTTATATGGCACATTCCTTAAGACACAAATATAATAGCACAAACAATAAATGAAAAACTTGATAAATTTGACTTAATCAAAATTTAAAAACTGCTTTTTGAAAGATACTATTAACACGAGAAGGCAAGCCACAGATTGGGAGAAAATATTCACAATACATATATCTGATATGGATCTTTATACAGAACATATTTTTTTTATTCTACAATTCAACCAGAAGACAAATAATTTGATTCTTTTAAATAGCATAAGACTTAAACAGACTCACACAAGATATATATAAATGGCCAAAAGCACATGAAAAGATGCCCAACATCATTAGTCATCAAGGAAATGCAAACTAAAACCACGGTGAGATACCAGTACATACTCACAAGCATGGGTAAAATTAAAAAGACTCACAATACCAAGTGTTGGTGAAGAAGATGTGGAGCAACTGAAACTTTCATACGTTTCTGGTAGGAAAGTGAAATGATGTAACCACTGTGGAAAAGAGTTTGGTACTTTCTTGAAAATATTCAACATACACTTAGCATACAAGCAATCAATTTCACTCTTAGGTATTTACCCAAGAGAAATTAACACAGATATCCATCCCAAGACTTGTACATAAATGTTCATAGCAGCCTTATGTATACAGTAAAACCTGGATTGTGAGTAACTTGGTTTGCGAGTGTTCTGCAAGACGAGCAAACATTTCTAATACATTTTAAATTACATTTTAAATTGGTAAACGAGCGATGCCTTCCAATACGAGTAGTTTGCTTCTGGAACGAATTATGCTCGCAAACCAAGGCATTACTGTAATAGTGAAAAACAACCTCGACATTTTACCATAATATAGGTTTCTGACATTCTTAAGTGCCTCCAGCTAGGCTGGTTTGATAAATAACCAACTGACTTGAAAACCAGAAATAGTGACAAATGCATGCACCACCTATTATTTTGTGGATCACCCTGTGCAAGATTTTAGCTGAGTCATGGCCCCATCACAAGCTGGGAACAACCTGCTAATTACATGTGAGGAGTACCTCCTAGCTACTAGAAACGCAAAGCCGTGCAGGCCAGGGTCCAGCCTCAGCACCTGAGCCTCCTAGTCCAGAGGAATTGCTGCCTTTGCAGGCAGAGCCCACCTCCCACTGCAGAAGCAGCACACCCCACATACCTGCTTTCCCAGCCTTTCTTGCCACCAGGACATGGACACATGACTTAGGCTCCTCAATCCTGTGTCGTTGACGCAGACTTTGCTCTGTATGCTACCGAAAGAAGACATGCTGGCAAGAATGGCTGTGGCAGGAACAGTTACCTCCAGCTTCCAGAGGCAGCAACAATGTCACGGCCAGGTGTGGGCAGCGGGAAAGCTCGCTGCTGGGTCAGGGCCCCGCTGACCAGTTCGGGAATGCAACACAACAGTGCCTGGCTCTGTGGACTCCAAGCCCACATCTCTGGCTCTGGTTGAGATTCTAATTACTAAATCGGATCCTTTTAATAAATTCCTTGTTTGCTTGAATTAGCCAGAGTTGGTTTCTTTGCTTACTAGATAAACTGTGCCCTTCAGGAATTCACACTCTAGACAAGATGCACACACAGTCTCCCTGAAACAAGAGGGAACAACAAAGGTAGTATTGCACAAGTGTTAAACTGGGTAGAAGACGCTAGAAGCTCAGAAGCAAGAGGGATTGCTCAGCGATTCAGGAATTTTCAGGAGAGGCTTAGCGTGGAGGAGCCATGACAAGAGTAGAGACTGCGTTAGTATCCCTCCCCATGGTCACGTGGCTGTGAGACGTGCAGGTCCAAGGACCACCTGTCCCCCAGGATTGCTCAGGGCACTCCTTTCTCTTTAGAGCCAGAGCTCTGGGCAGCACTGTGATGAGCTGGGGTTCACCTAGAGCAACTTCTCAGGGCTCACTCACCACGCCATTCTAATGCAACCTGGAGAATCTGCTGATTACATCATTCTGGGGAAAACAGCCCAGCGGAGCAAGTTCGTTCTGGATGTGTCTATTTTCTGGAGATCATCCTGGTAGGAAAGCAGCACAGGACTGAACGGGGCGAGGCTCACTTCCAGTTCTCCAGTCAACACATTCGACTGAGCACCTGAAAAACATGGACCCATGGGCTAGATTTCAGGTGCAGGACACCCAGTGCCGTGGGCAGGCCGTGCTCCGGAGAACTCAGTGTGGTTGTAGAGCGCTGGCCCCATTGTCACTAACAGAAGGCAGGGAAGGGGGCTCTGAGGAGCCCTGCAGGACGTGCCACAGCCAAGGGGTGCTTTCTGGGGGGTGTCCTATGGGAACACCAAAGGGGACAGCAGCAATCACAGGCGTCACCGTCGTGCCCTCCCCCCCCCCCCCCCCNAATACTAGTAGTTGCTATTATTAACCGTGGTCATGTTCTACCCAGACAAATGTTCAGGTCCTCAGTGTGCAATCTTCTTCCCCCCGTTTCTGAGACCTGAACTGCCCGTGCTTTCTGCCTAAGATGGCAGCTGTGGCGGCTGGCTGTTGACCATGGCAGGCCTGAAGGTTTTTCTCCATGAAAGGTTTCCCCAAGGCCCCAGCAGCCCTGGGCACCCGACTCACATGAGATTGTACAGAGTTGTTCTTGAAGGTGGGGAGTGAGTTTGTGGGTGTTGATGTTATTATTCCACTCCACATCCTTTACATTATGTTCATTTTTATTTGTCAAATATTACATGGCACTGTTTTAATTTAATTAAACATTTTACTGCCAAGAACTATAGAAAAGGGTGATGTTTACAAGGTCATAAGGGATCCTGGAAAGCCCCCGACAGCGTGCAGTGAACACGCCGAGTGCACAGAGGAGCGTTCGGGAGTGGCCTGCCCCCATGGCCTGTCCTGACTCCTGGTTATAGACTGGGTTAGATGCCACACCTGGCTACTCTGATGCCACGCTGATGACGTTGCTGTCACTGCTGCCAGGACTAGTGGAATGGACTCTCCTGGTCCCATCAGCTAGCTGCTCGTGGAGACACATTGATCCCTGATCTGTTTTCAATCCCTTACTGCACTTTCTGTTGTTTCTCTTTGGGCAATGCCTTTAATGGGGCACACTTCTGTAGGTTTTCACCTGCCACTCACTAAGGTGTCACATCCCCCCACCTCCCACCTTCACCGTCTGGTTCCAAGGAAGCCATCAAGGGTCCTGTCATTCACCGTGAAGAGACATCCACGGATGACAACTATGAGGTAAGCCTTGTCCAAATTGGAGCAGTAAGGCATAGGGCCACCTCCAGAAAAGTAATCAATGGAACTGAAAGGCTATCTGATGTGGATGACCATAATGAAAGGAATTGTAGTGTTCTGTTGCAAAGTTTGGGCCTAATTTAAGAGCTACATAGAAAAATAAGCAAATTAAAACATTATGTCAATTAACTTCAAGAAAAAACAAAACAAAAAAAGTCATACAAGAAAGAAAATATACACCAAATGGCTCAGCTGTGAATACTGAATTAATCAAAAGTTGTGATTTAATTCCATTGGTGAATGGGTACTAATGGTGGTTGTGATGCTGTGAGAGAGCTAATCCTCATTTTTCAGAGGAGGAAGTCAGTGGATGTCTACAGTGGATTGACAATTAAGTTCACGAACTCATCCTATAAAAAGTGCTACATACCTCATTGCTGAATATCACCATGGTCACCTTCAAAGTACTCCCCTTGGGAAGCTATGCACTGACAATAGTGCCTAGTCCACCCTTCAAAGCAATTTTGGAACTCTTTTTCTGGAATGGCCATCAGAGTTGTCACTGTATTGCCCTTGATGTCCTGAATGTCATCAAAATGTTTTCCTTTCAATATTTCCTTTATCTTCGGGTAAAGAGAAAAGTCATGGGGGGCCAGATCAGGTGAGTAGGGAGGGTGTTCAACAACAAATACAGTTATTTGTTTACTGGCTAAAAATTCCCTCACAGACAGTGCCATGTGAGCTGGTGCACTGTCGTGATGCAAGAGCCATGATTTGTTGGCGAAAAGTTCAGGTCGTTTTCGTCTAACTTTTTCACACAGCCTTTTCAGCACTTCCAAATAGTAAACTTGGTTAACCGTTTGTCCAGTTGGTACAAATTCATAATGAATAATCCCTCTGATATCAGAAAAGGTTAGCAACATCGTTGCAACAAATTCACAAACTTAATTGTCAAGCCTCGTAAATTTAAAAAAGAAAGAAATGGCAACATAAGTATGATACTTAGAAAGATGGAGGAAAACCCAGAAAAAAAGCTAAGAAACAGGAATGGGAGTAAGGAGGGGTGACGACACACTGTCTTTCATTATAAGCCTCATACTATTGACTTTTTAAATTTTTAACTTTTTGAGATTAGAGTCATATGCAGTTGTAAGAAATGATACAGAAACATCGCCAACAGTAACATCTTGCTAAATTAAAGTGCAGCACCACACCATGTCATCCACATTGATACTGTCAATACACATTTCCATCACTGCAAGGATTCCTCTGTTCCCCTTGTACGTTCACATCCACAGAACTCACATCCTGGCCCCTCGGCCTCTCGGCCCCTGGCACCCACAAATCTGTTCTCCATTCCCGTAATTTTGTCATTTCAAGAATGTTCTATAATTGGAATAATTTGTAATCTCTTGGGGTTATGTTTTTTCACTCAGCAGTGTACCCTGAAGATTCATCAAGGTCATTGCATGTATCGGTAGTTTGTTCCTTTTTGTTGCTCAGTAGTATTCCATGGTGTGGATATATCACAGATTGTTTAACCGTTTATCTGCTAAAGAACATCTGGGTTGTTTCCAGGTTTTAGCTGTTAAAATGAAGCTACTATAAAACATTCAGGTACAGGTTTTTTGTGTGAACGTAAGTTGTCAGTTCTCTTGGGATAGATGCCAAGGAATGTGTTTGATGGGCTATGTGGTGGTTGTATGTTTAGTTTGTTTTGTTTTGTTTTTAAGAAACTGCCAGTGTTTTTCCAGAGTGGCTGTACCATTTTACATCCCCACCAGCAATGTATACATGGTCCATTTTCTCTGCAATCCCGCCAGCATGCAATGCTGTCAGTATTTTTTATTTCACCCCTTCTGATAGGTGTGTAGTGGTATCTCATCGTGATTGTAATTTGCATTTTTCTAATGGCTGATGATGTTGAACATATTTTCATGTACTTGTCATCTGTATATCCTTTCCAGTGAAATGTCTCTTCATGTCTTTTGCCCATTTCATAATTGATTTAGGGTTTTTTTATTGTTGAGTTTTAAGAATTTTTTATGTATTATAGATACCAGTCCTTATCAGATATGTTGCTTGCAAATATTTTCTCTCAGTCTGTAACTTATTGTTTCATCCTCCTAATAGTCTTTCACAGAGCAAACATT
The DNA here is from genome assembly GCF_001890085.2 of Hipposideros armiger. NCBI lineage: Eukaryota > Metazoa > Chordata > Mammalia > Chiroptera > Hipposideridae > Hipposideros > Hipposideros armiger. The sequence goes on from NW_017732086.1 coordinate 339,444, forward strand.
TTAATTTTTATGAAATCCAGTTTATCAATTTTTCCATTTTTGGATTATGCTTTTGGTGTCAAGCCTAAGAACTTCTTGCTTAATCCTAGATCCCAAAGATTTTTTCCAAAAATTTTATAGTTTTAGGTTTTGTAAGTCTGTGATTCATTTTTATTTTGTGTGTCTGAGACGCATTTTTAGTTAATTTTTGTATAAGGTGTCTTAGCTTTTCTAGTTTGCCTTTCCACATAAATTTTAGGATAATCTTATTTTTATCTACAAATAACTCTTACCGAGATTTTTTATAGGAATTGCATTAAACCTGTATATCAGTCTGGAGAGAACTGACATCTCTGCTATGTTGAGTATGCCAATCCACGAGCACATGGCATGTTTCTCCATTTATTTGGATTTTCTTTGGTTTATTTCATCAACATTTTGTAGTTTTACACATACACGTCCTATACATGTTTTGCTAGATTTACACCTAATTGTTTCTTTAAGGGATTGTAAATCGTACTGCATTTTAATTTCAGTGTCCACATGTTCATTGCTTATAATAAAATTACAACTGACATTTGTATGTGAGTCTTGTATTCAGTGATCTCACTGGACTCAGTTATTAGTTCTAGAAGGTTTTTTTTTATCCATTCCTTGGAATTTTCTATGTAGACAGTCATGTCATCTGCAAATAGAGGCTGTTTTATTTCTTCCTTTCCAATCTGTATGCCTTTTATTACCTTTTCTTATGTTATTACACTGGCTAGAATTTTTAGCATTAGGTTTAGTGAGTAGTGAGAGCAGACATCCTTGACTTGGTCCCGATCTTAGGTGGAAAGCTTTCAGTTTTTCACCATTAAGTATGTTAGTTGTAGGTTTTCTGTAGATGCTCATTAAGTTGAGGAAGCTCCCTTCTATTCCTATTTTTCTGAGTTTTTATCATAAATGGGTATTGGATTTTGTCACATGCTATGTCCGCATCAATTTTACGATGTTTCCTCTTTAGTCTGATAATGTGGTTGCATTGATTGATTTTCAAATATTGAACCAGTCTGGCATTCCTAGGAAAAATGCCACTTGGTCATGGTGTGTAATTATTTTTATGTTGCTGAATTCTATTTCATAATATTTGAAGGAATTTTTTGCATATATATTCATGAGGGATATTGGTCTGTAGTTTTTTACTTTTTGTATTGTTTTTGTCTGGTTTTGTATTCAGTTAAGGGTAGCTTCATAAAATAAATTGGTTAGTATTCTCTTCTATTTTCTGGAAAACTGTGGTAATTAATAGTAATTTTTCTTCCTTTGATAGAATCTCCAATGGAACCACCTGGGACTAGAGATTTCTTTTCGGGGATTTTTCAATTAATTCAATTGTCTTAAGAGCTATAGAGCTATTCAAATTATCTACTTCATATTGCATGAATTGTGGTAGCTTGTTTTTCAAAAAATGGTCAATTTCATCTAATTTGTCAAGTTTATGTGTATAAATTTGTTTGAAGTATTCCTTTATCTTTTTGATGGCTACAGAGTCTGCAGTGATATCCCATTTCATTCTCTATATTGGTAATTTGTGTCTTCTCTTTTTTTGTTGGAGGTTTGTCGATTTTACTGATCTTTCCAAAGAGCCAGATCTTTGTTTCATTGGTTTTCCTCTTTCTCTTGTTTCAATTTTATAGATTTCTGCTCTAACTTGATTTCTTTCCTCTGCTCACTTTGAGTTTGTCTAGGTATTTGAAGTGGAAACTTATTGATTTGAGATTTTCCATCTATTTTAATGTTTCTAATTAGTGCTATAAGTTTCCCTTTTAACACTGCTTTGGCTGTATTCCACAAATGTTATGTTTTATTTTCATTTCTCATTCAGTTTAGTGGATTTTTAAAAAATTTCCCTTGAGACTTCTTTGACCCATGGCTAATTTAGAAGTATGTCGTTTATGTTATTCTAAGTGTTTGGAGATTTTCCTTATCTATTTTTGATTTCTGCTTTGAATCTACTGTAGTTGAAGAATACTCTGTATGATTTCAATTCTTTTGAATTTGTTTTGGGTCTATCCAAGATATGGTGTATCTTGGTATATATGTTGTGTTTGCACTTGAAAAGCATATGTATGTTGGATGTCTTACATGTCAATTAGATTGTATTGGTTGATGGTGTTCTTGAATTCTTTGATATCCTTGATGATTTTATGTTTAGTTGATCAATTGTTCAAAGGAGTGTGTTGAAGTCCCCAACTACAGTTGTGGATTTATTTCTCCATTCAGTTCTATCACTTTTTGCTTCCCATACAGCTCTGTTGTTTGGTGTATACACATTTAGATTATGTCTTCTTGATGGATTGACCTTTTTATCGTTCTCTCTCTCTCTGGTATTTTTCTTTGCTCTAAAATTTACTTTATCTTATATACTCCTGCTTTTCTTTACTATTTACCTGATACGTATTTTTCCATACTTTTTCTTTCAGCTTGCCTATATTATTGTTTTAAGTAAGTTTCTTATAGATAGTATACAGTTGGGTCTTATTTTTTAATCCATTCTGCCAATATCTTTTAATTGGTATATTTAGACCATTTATATTTAATGTGATTATTGCCATTAAAGCTTGTCTGCCATTTTTTATTCTTGTTTTTTTGCTTTTCTTCCTGCTTCATTGTGAATTACTTGAACATTTTTTAGAATTCCATTTTGATTTATCTATAGTATTTCTGAGTTTATCTCTTTTAATAACTTTTTCAGTAGTTTTAAATATTTCTTCTGTGTATATTTAGAATCGCCTTAGGCAGTGATATAATTTTACTTCAACTATCAAAAATAATTTAGGAAACTCACCCATATTTTTGTTTACTATCTCTTTAATTTCTTCTAGTATCCTGACTTTTCTTCTTTTATCATTTCCTTTCTGTTTAGAGTACTTCCTTTAACCACTTTTTTAGGGTAGGTCTGCTAGTAACAAATTCCTTGGTCTCCCTGAATCCATCCCAACCATCTAAGACCAAGTGGTGGCCCAACAGGACTACATCAAAATATAGATGCCACCCCCAAAACAGGGCCCAAACGAAAAGAATTAATTCTTTTAGAAAAGGCTGAGGGGAAAGGGCACTGCAATTTATCACAGTGAGAAGATGGCGGTGGGAAGGGTTTGAAGGGAAGTTGGGAATGCCCTAACTTTTGAGGTTACCATTGATGGGAGTTGTGATAAGGTAGGAGATGGAAAAAAACACAAAGAATCAAGGGTAAAAGGAGAGGGCAGAGAGAGAATACATACAAGAATACATACAACTGCCCTTTCTTCTGAAGTGCTCCACAAAGGAATGTTTGTTTCTCCCAACAGAATACCAATCTACTATGCTCTTCAAGTTCTAGCCTAAAATATTGTAAACTTTTTGTCAGGTGAGAACGAGTTTCTCAGCCTCATAAACATCTCTGGAACTCACACCAGCAAGATCATTAGGAAGATATTAATTTGGTGATGCTTTTTACAAGCCATTGCCATAGAATCACCTTACCTGACACATACCTCTCACGCTGACCCGTTTCATACAGGAGGCAGCTGGGGGGGAAGTAGCTTTCCTTAATCCTTAGACGCGAAATGACAGGGTCTCCAATCTCCAATTTCTGTCTCTCCTTTAAGCATCTTCATTCTCATAATCCTCTGGCACCTACATCTTCTCTAACCACCATGACTCCCATCTCTCCTTTTAGAATTGAAAAAAGAATGGGGAGTGTTCTTCCATTGTCATATTCTCAAATGCTGTATTTCCCATTTCAATGGTCACAGAACAATAAAGGAAAATGCTGTCTTCAAGTCTGAGAATTCTCTAAGTGATTTGGAACTCTTTCCAGAGTTAAAACATCCACAAGCTTAAGAAAAAGAATGAGCCCATAATTATTTAATTGGCTTTCTCTTTTAATCAAAAACATACTTTGTTACAGAGTTCTCAGGAAAGGTTTAACTATTTTTTTAGCCACAGACTTCAACCAGGCAAAAGTATACAGAAAGCCACAAAGAACTACCACAACTTTAGCTGACCAGTTTTCCCAAAGCTAAGTGTGGCTCTTCTCCGGTTTTTATCATAGCTGCATTCCTCGGAGTTCAGCGGAGTTGACAGAGTTGGGAAATACCACGACCAAATCTGTCCTAACCCCCAGTCACTTCATCCAAATGGTTCTGCAGCCCCCCAGGGTTTCATCATCTACAAGCATACACACGTTTCCCTTACATCACATGCCCCAGGCATTGGCCAGAACCCAGTACCTGGAGGAAGTTTGCTGACTCCATGTTTAGCCTCTTAACCAATCCAAGCCCATGAGTCCTTCTATCAATGACAAGCAGCCAGAGCAACAGCAGCTGGTTTCATCACTTCCTCTCCAGCCGCCACAGAGCTGGCCTCTACCAGGACTCCCCAGCCCCCCACCCTCAACCCAACCCCAAGGAAGGCTCTCAATGGCCTTGAAAAAGCCAAGTTTATTAATTACACTCATCCAAGGATAGGCTGGAAGAGAACTCTGAAAGGCATGCTCCAGCCCAAAGTCTTCCAGTCAAAATAGACCTAAAAAGAGCCAAGAATAAAATGAATAATCATCCACTGGTATTGTTTTTTTTAGTTACAGAAACCATTTTAATTGATGCAGTTGAAAGGAATTTCCATTTTGAACATAGAAGAGTTAAGAAACCAAAGACCCAAAGTAATGATCTCTAATGTCATTAAGCATTTACAATTAGTTTTCAATCCATTTTAGTTGGGAAAAAAAAGAAAAATCACCAGCACACAGCACTTAAGGGGACCGTGTCACATCCCTACCCAAAAGGGGGAATGTCATGACTCAAAAAAAGCCTTATTAAACCTTTAAGAGAGTTGATGGAAAACTAAAACGAAGGCTTTTCCCCCTTTCAGGGTTTTTTTGTTGTTGTTGTTTAAGTATTTATTGCAGCCCCCAAGGTGGTGCTAGGTCTTTGGTTAAATTCATGTCTTAAGGACATATTATGTAACTTCTTGTCCATAGGAGAATAGTAATAAAATACCAAGCCTAGTCTCATTTGAATAACGTGGAAATAAGTAAAAAGCCCCCTCAAACAGCAGAGCAAAGGTAAGGAAGAAATCAAAAACTGCTGCAAGATAGGCAAGGTCACTTACATTTCAGAGCTGGAAGAACGCTCGTCCAACTCCTTCATTTTACAGATGAGGCAACTGAGGCCCAAAGAAAGTACACGACTTGCCCAAGGTCATACAGCAAACTAGTGGCAGAGTGCAAACTAGAGAGTACAACTGGCTCCAGCCCGGAGCCACTAGTTTCAGGCTGAACAAGAACACGGGCTCTGACATCTACTGAGAAAGCATCTTCAATAAACTGGAAACTATCCACATCGTTAGAGAGAAATGATTGTCTTCACCCATTTTCTCCTCAGTCCTTCCTACAGTTAAAAAAGAAAGGGGGGGGGAGTAATTCATTCATTCAAGTCTGATGCTAAAACCCCTGAAAACATCAGCAACTACTTTAGCTACTCCTTGGGGAAGGATATCAGACCCTCAATTCTCATAAAGGCACCTACAGGTCAAAAATATCTGTAGAGGAAGAAGGCCAGATCATTGGACTCAAAAGGAGACACCAAAATGAAACAAAAATCAAAAAAGACCCTCTCGTTTTCTAAGGTTTTTAGTTTTTGTTTGTTTGCTTCTTGCTGGTGTCCCCTAAGCAATGGTATTGCCTCTGGCTATTGATACTAATTTACTACCCCTTATAACTCCAATTTTTACGTGAGCAGCACTCAATGGAAGCAACGAAACCTTTCAAAATCTTGCAAAGGAGGAAAATATGAATATGACTCGCTTCTCTCTACCTCAACTGCCTGACACTCAGCAAAGAATCAGGAAGCACTCCGCAGTCAAAGGCCGAAGCCCGGAAGTCCTGTTCAGTACTTTACAGGAGAGTTTCTCGGGTCCTCCCCCAGTTTGCCCTTGTGTGTCAAAGAAAGTTCTAGTAAGTTTGGTTATCTGGTTTCCTTGCCCAGGCAGCTAGAAAAACTGAATCAGAAAGGGAAGGAGGAGATACTAAAGGGAGATACACTACCAACACACAGAAAGTGGCCACCGTCAGAAGGGAGAAGGCTGGGGCGGGTGTGTAAAAACCCGAAACATTTAAAACCATAGCAGTCGGCAACCCTTTAGTAAAGGTGAAACTGCGTGTCTAAGCCACCCCTAACGTGGACAGACAGCTTGGCACAAAAAGAAACATTCTACCCAGTACATTCTCTGACATACACATTAAATAACTCCATCAAAGAAATGGCTACAACAAAAGTTTTACTGCTTAAATAAGGTAGGTCTGGATTATGCAGAAAATTCCATTCCACAGTGACACCAGATAGATAAGCAACCTAGCAACGCTGGGACAAGGCTGAGCCTGAGGATGCTGCCATGAATAAGGCCACTAGCTTTTTACATCTTCCATATCTAGCAGTCAGGAAAAAATGGGAAGGCTTGAACAGAAGTTTCTCATAGCCTATTTTCCATAATCTTGTAAGGGGGGATTTTAGGCAATTTACAGGCAGCCATCTGCAATAAGGTGGGTTCTGCCTTTGGAAAGAAAAGACTTTCTTTATTCTATTATCTGCTAGTCTTAGCCAAGCTCCATCTACAGAAGAGTTGTTAACTGACTTTACAGGTATTTGCTTTCATATACTCATTTACCTCAATGACCTAAAATTTACCATTTTCTCAATTTGCTATCATTAAATAAAATGCCAGTAAAATGACTTAATGATAAAGGGGGAAAACTATAAAAACTACCAACAAAAAGGATTCTACCCAGCTCAGAAAAAAATTGCTTCTTCCAAAAGGCTCTCAGAAACGATGTGAGCTAATCTGATTTTGCATAATAGCTAATGAGTAACTTTAAATTAACCAGGTACCACCGAACCAGGAATAAAAATATTTCACCTTATATTCTTACTCTTTATCCTTCACAGATAGTAAAGGAACAAACACATAGGGAAAGTGTAAAATTTCCCTTCTCCAGGTGGACACAATCAAAAAGGTAATTGCAATAAACTTTTAAAATATTTATTATCTGGAAGACAGGGCATTGTATTTTGCCTTCAAATTTTTTATTACAAATACTGCCCTTTACACCACACCCTTCCCCACAAAAATGGATTTTTAAGTTTGAAACACAACACAACTAATATGTGTTCAGTTTGCTTGAATGTTTGGCTATCCTTCAGCCAGACCACCGAATCTGTAAACCTACCCTGGTTACAGGAGGAATGGGATAGGCGACCTATTTAGTGGTTAGGCCAATTCAAATGAGCCATACTTCTTGAAAAACAAGGTTATATGGCAATGATTTATTATCATTATCTTTGTATACCAGGTGTAGTACAGTTTAAAAATGAGATAGACTATATCCCACGGAAGAATCTACTCCCTGGAAAATGAAGGCAACACCATTACGGGTTGCCTTTGATAATGCACAGAAAGGCACTGGACAAAAGCGGAATGGGCCTCATGCTGGGTTATAAAGGTTCACACTTGGTTCATCTCTCACTGAAATTCAACCTTCTGAGCATCTCTGAGATACAAACTAGCGAGAGAAAACCCACCCAGAATCATATCCTCATTAATAATCAGATTCCGAGAACTGCAGAAAGTCTTCTACCCTTAAAGTAGCCACAAATTTTAAACCCAGTGATTCTTTACTCTTATTCATCAAAGATGACTACCTTTAAAAAATGGAATATCATTTAACAACTAAGCTCTCAGAAATATCTGATCTTAACACACTAGGTGTTTTCTGAAAAGCATGTGACTGCATCTAGGTACAAATACAAAAGAATTAATAACTAGAAGTACTTGTATGTACTTTTTAGTAATTTTATGGCTCTTAGCAGAAAGAAACCAAGACAGGTGGCCTCAAAGACAGACTTCTTAGCAAATATTTTCCACATACTTTCCCCAGATGATTCAACATGAAAACCCTCCTTAAAGTAGAAAAGGAGGCAATAGATTATATCATAGCATGCTTATGGTTCTAACAAATAAACTGGATTCTAAAAATCAGTCATTCTAAAACTCTCTCCTCTCATTCCTATTCATTCACAGTAAAATGGACCTAAAGTCAATAATTTCTAAAGAATAAAGGTAGCTTTTCAAAAATCTGCCAATAAAACTTAAATCACCAAACTTCTACAGATTAAAATGAGGTTTTTAACGAAGTATTTGTAAGTACTCAAGAGTATGAATGAGCTGGTAGAGAAGTTATTTTAAAAACAAAAGACATGAAGCCGGATCAAGAGCTATGTTTCAATCACAGCAATAAGCAAACTCAGTGGTTTCTAGCATGGTCATAAGACAGCCTTCTGAACGAGGAGGCTAAAGGTTTGTTCATCTAAGTGGGTATAAGGACGACTGCCATGCATAAGTGCTTCTCGTATCTCAAACTGCCCTCCAAGCAAAGTAAAAGCATCTGGAAGATAATTTTATTTCACACTATTTATCCTGTAGACAACCTACTTATTTTTGCTACAGTAAAATAAAAGTTCAAAAAATAACTACACTTGATACGTAATGTCCGTGGGGAAGTCCCAGTAGAGTGGGAGGGAAAAAACCAAAGCTGCAATACTGGCTGTTGCCTGTCATTTAGTAGAAGGTGTCTCACCACTGAGGTTGGACTCAAAAGTGCAAAAGAAAAAAAAAAACACCTTAAAAATCAAACCTAGAATTCAACTTTGTATGTTGAGATTCGGTTTTATTTATGCTACTAGCTAAGTAAAAAGCATACATATTGTGTCTGTGGTACAGTCAATACATTTGCAATTTTTCTACTTAAATTCTCTATACAAAGTCACTGCCAACTGATATGATCATTGATGGCAAAGGGCTTAGAATAACCAAAAGGTATAAAAAGTTTGCAGTCTTGCCCCAAGATACAAAAACTGAATTTTAAACAATGTCATAACATACATGATTTAAACAGTATATGAAAAGAAAGTCACACATCAAATCAAGTACAAAAATATCCAAACTACCTATTATGAACTGTAATGTTTCCATTATTCTGCACAATATTTAACATAGAATTTAGCAGTTTCCAAAATACTCATCATTTAGTTTAAGCATTGCCACCTTTGTAGAACGGTGAGATATTAGGTGGAGTGACACTGCTTTTAGTGTTTTTTAAAAATACAAAACCTTTCCCTATGAATTAATGAAGGAAAGAAATTCTTCTTCTAGGCTTCTTAGTAACCAACCTCGTGCCTAGAAATATAGAAGAATACATCTACTGTTTAACAGGGCAAAAGTATACTACTTGATAAACAGTTATCCAACAGGGATAACAAATGTAATTTTAAATGGTATTTGTCTGGTAATTTTAAGGAATTCGCAGTATACACACAGAGATTAGTGTTTTGCCTTGGCAGAAATAAAATTGAAGTCACAAGACAATCGGAATTGAAATCATCTTCACTAGTTTAACTTGCAAAAAAAATATTTTGGATAAAAGGTTATAATACATTACTATCTTATTTTTTAAACACAGAGTAAAGTTGCTCTTGGTAAAATTAACTCACCCACATGGCACAATACTTTGGAGTAAAGTGTGTTCAACAGTAACAACTTGCACACAAAATAACAAAGGTGAATTAACTTCGAGAACTTCTCTGCCTTTAAAATCAGCAATATTTAATTTATTCTGTAGAATAACACACATACTGATGTTCTGCATAGAAAAGGGTCTAAGACGGTTTAAAGGGCTATGTTTTCCAGCATTGGAATGATTCCTTCATACATAACTGGTGACGATTTAATAAGAATGTGTTTTTCCTGATCTTCAAGCTCTGAGCCATGCCTAAAAAGTCCTAAATAGGAAAAAAAAAATGTTTTAATCCAGTTTCTGTCTGCTAGGAGCAAGGCAGCAAACCTATTTTTCAACCCTTTATGAAAAAGATAAAGCAGAACAAAAGTGAAATATATCTTCAGATTATAAACAGGATTGTATTTCATAGTCCACCATCCTGATCATGAATGTCAAGGGCCCCAGCAGTGAAAGACCTCAGTCTAACGGCTGTGGGTCGGCAATAGGCATGGTGTGAAGCACTTCATCCAAGAGCTGGAGGGCCCGGTGTAAGTGAATCTCAATCCAGCACGGCGTTTCTTTGATGCTCTGTCTTGGGTAATCCGGTCCCCAGCCTTTCACAAAACTCATCCTGAGTATGCACAGGCGACGAAGGTCATCGACACCGATTCCAGCAGCAGCTGACAAACCTAACGGAAAAGATTTGGAAGACGTCAGAAGGACAGGCTGATCTCTTCCTATCCTCCCTACATCTTACATTAATAAAGTGACCAGCTTTCTTTACTTCACTCTCCCCAGCATATAACTTCTGTCAAAGTGCCAAGAAGTAAGCACAGATCTAAACTTTATCAATGGGGACTGAAAACTTCTGGTTAAGACAATTTACATTCCACATGGCTCTTCTAGCTCCCACCAATTATAAAGTAAATTACTACAATCTAACAACACCCCACCAATTTTTCTCTTTAGAAGTGGAGGTGAAGGGATAAGGAAACTTTTTACGAGGTAGTGCATGCCCACAGGATGGTCCTAAGAACCTTCTTATCTGTCTAAACAGCCTAGTTCAGAGTTAGACATGACTAAGAATGAGATAGTTAACAGGCCTGGTTCCAAATGATGTCTGTCTCTCAATTTCACAAGGTAACAAAGATATGCAATTACTCAATGGGGCAGTAGATGAGAATGAGAAATTTAATAGTTCTGGCTTCTTTAGTAAAAGCATGTTTATAATATCAAAACTAGCAAATAAATGGTTTAGATGCCCAAATTATTTTTAAAAACTCAAGTTCTGTACATGAATATGCCTTATCTACCTCTACATTGTAAACTCCTGAATGTAAGTCACACGGAGACTCTGCATCTACTTTTCCAGTCAGAACATACAGTCATATAGTCCATCTGCATTCATCAATATTACAATGAAACTAATGGGAGGAATTTGCATGTACTGTAGAGAAACCTGCAGGGCCACTGCAGGTTTCTTAGCCAGTGTGATTTGCTTACCACACTGAAGAGGTTAAGAACAGGGGTTGAATGAATCACTAGTTATGCCTTCAGACGTGGAAGATGGGTGCCACGTGTTTCCATCATAAAAGTCTATAGTCAGGAGTTTAACTCTGCAGTAAAAAATTCCCCATCAGTGTGAAACCTGGCACACAGTTCAATTTTACCCTAAAATTAAAAAAAAGTCTACAAGTTATCAAAATACCACCCTCACTTAGTTTTCTCTCCATGCTTAGCATACATAAAAAAATTTAAAAACTGGAGGTGCCTAATGCTCAAATTGAAATACGCTTTCAATTTTCTAGAATTAAGCCAAGCATGTTGGTGATAACAACCCACCCTGGCTGGTGAGGCAGGAATTAAAAGCATTAACAAAAAAAGGGGAGACGGCCAATAATATAACAATAACCCCTTTTCTTCTTTATCCCATGACTCCCTTTTTGATACAAAAAGAATGAAAACAGGGTCCTAGTCAAAGGGCAGCTATTACAGAGGAACAGCTTTTTACAAGTTCAAAAATGTCATTATCCCAGTAAAGAGAACTTTAATTTCTATTACTGCTTAAAGTAATTAAGCAAATGAGTGAATAAAGATAAAACGCCAACTATTACACTTAAAAGAAACATAAACGAAAGCATACTTACTGATAGCTGGAGCTATTCCACCTACTGACCCCGGGCCAGGGATGTTTCCTGCCACGGCTGCTGCCTGGGCCGCTGCTGCAGCTTGCGCAGTGGCAGCCTGCTGCTGCATCTGACGATGACACTGACGCAAATCAAAGACCTTTTAAAAAAAAGTGTAAGTTTAATGCCATGAGTCCATCAGAAAATATTCCATACATTAAAACTAATGCACACTTTATTTAAAACTTACAGCTTCATTTAGCTCTCAGAAGAAAATAATTACAAATTTTAATTTTTTATGTCTATTGTAACTGGTAGTTAGGAAAGGTGGCTTGGAGCTCACCAAGAGGCACATTTTACCATCAGGACAGCTGTGGCTACCACATGCCACTGTATCCTTTATCTAGTTCAGTGTGGGTCAGCCATTATTGTCCCTGCAAAAACCACCCATTTGTGTAAAATAATCAGTTGAGAAATCACCCCACCCTTTCAAACCAAATCGCTGAGAGTTTTCTTTAGGCTGAATTGATCACCTTTGTCATATGGCTAACTTCTTTATCATTCTAGGTATTTGGAGTTTAATAAATGGCATTGTCACTATATAAGCACACATCTGCAGTTTTTTAGAGATGCATGCTTCACCACATACGAGCAAAAAAAAAATGCTATCTAGGCTTGTTTTAAAATACTTAAAACACAAAGAAAATGCATTTAAACTCGATTTAAAAGGAAAGATAAAAAGGGTAGATTAAGCAAATACAAAATTTACTGAATCTCAGTGACGGATAATGGGGTTTCATTAAACTAGTTTCTCTTCAGTTTTCTGTATGTTTTAAAAAATGCTCATCATTAAAAAAAGCTTAGCTTTGAATATTATCACTGACATCTACTAATTACATGGGTTCTTTACTAACCTCTCTGGAACCTCAATGTTCTCATCTATGAAATGGGAATGCTAAGTGGGAATGCTATGCTTTTTCATAGGGTTGTTGTAAACTTGGCATAGTATATAGTATGTTGTCAATAACTGTTACTTATTTTGTTTTTGGTCTCCCTTGGGGCCATTTTCCTTTCAGGATGAGTTAAGGAGTTCATAAGTAACTTCAGTGTTCTTTATCAGCCATGCCAAGGGCTGGTATAGGAAGGAAGGGGTTGCCACTTTTATCCTTATCCTCATGCAAGTATAGGAATGTTCTTTCAGTAAGCAAACAATTATGGATGATAAATCACATCACCTTTTTTATAGGCAAAAACAAACTTCCTATAATAATTTATTTGCTTATATCTGCATTTGAAAAGCAGTAGAAGATTACACAAGCAGAGTGGCCGTATACAGAAGTTGTAGAAAAGGAAGGAAGACAAGGACAGAAGCAAGGTTGCGCAAAGCAAACTTGTCATACTTTAATTTCTGAACCATGTGACCATATTCTTTATTCAGATAGTAAATAAATTAAATTTTAAAAAATCCTCCAAGTATGCTCAAAACCCAAATATGAGCAAGCATAATTATCCCTGACAATAAAATAAAATCAAAGAATAAATAACATAATATTTCATCAGGTAAACAACAGGTTTGGGACCTAAACCATTAGTTTTCAGATACCTGAAAACTTCTGATTCTCTTTAACCATGAACTGCATTCACATGAACCGTAAGAGCATACAATAAACAAAACAACCCTCTCCAAAGAGCAAATTATATTCCTATTTACTTATTTCTCTACTCAATGCCTATCTTCTACCATCAATGAAAGGCAAAACTTCGACCATCGTATTCTATAAAGAGATACGAATTTGCCAAATATATATGTATGTATTACCTGGGCAAACGATTAGTCCTAAAAGACTTCAGGACAGAAAGCGTAACAAAATCATGTCTGGAAATCAGAAATCCCATGCCCTGAACAGAAACCACTATTTTTTTTTTCAAGGTTTCCCAAAAGTCCATTAAATTCTGAATCTTTCCATTGGGCTATGACCTCTTGGAAGACATTACCTAGCATAACACAAAGCAGAGACTTAAATATTTGAAAAGCCGAATAGCTCTACAACCACTTTCTTTAAAAAGAAAATTAATAAACTTTACTTTTTTTTTTTTTTTTTCTCAGCTGAGCCATCCTGCCACCTGTTGGCAGCTCAGCTGGGATCAGGAATCGAATCGGCGACGCTGCTGCTCAGAGCTTGCACTCTTGAGTGAGTGTTTAACCAACTGAGCCACTTGTCCGGCCCTTAAACTTTACTTTTTAGACCCGTTTTAGGTTCATGGTAAAATTGAGCAGAAAGGAAAGAGAGTTCCCTGTCCCTACTCAAGCACAGCCTCCCCCACCGTCAACAAGCCACACTTGATGGTCCACTCATTACCATCCAGGAAGGAACCTACGCTGCCATGCCATCATCGCCCAAAATCATCGTGAGGGTAAGGCTTCCCACCTGCTTTCACACAGTCTACGGATCTGGACTAGTGTGGAACGGCAGGTGTCTAACACACAGAGCAGTTTCACTGCCCTACAAGTCCTCTGTGCCCTGTCTATGCATTCTCCCTCCCTCTTTATCACTGGAAGCCACTGATCTTCTTACTGTCACCATAGTTTTGCCTTTTCCAGAATGTCATAGAGTTGAAATCATACAGTATGTAGCCTTTTTCAGACTGGCTTCTTTCACTTAGTAATATACAATAGGTTCCTCCATGTCTTTTCATGGTTTAATAGCTCATTTCTTTTTAGTGCTGTTAATATTCCATTGTCTGGATGTACCAGTTTATTCATCCATTTAACTGCTGAAGGACTTCTTGACTGCTTCCAAGTTTTCGCAATTATGGATAAAGCTATTAAAACATCCATGTGCAGGTTGTTGTGTGGACTTAAGTTTCTAGTTCACTTGGGTAAATACCACGAGCACAACTGCTGGATGGTATGGTAAGAGCATGTTTAGCTATGTAAGAAACTCCCAAACTGTTTTCCAAAGTGGCTGTGCCATTCTGCGTTCCCACCAGCAGTGATGAAGCTCCTGTTGCTCCACATCCTCGCCAGCATCTGGTGGTGTCAGTGTTCTGGGATTTGGCCATTCTCATATGTGTAATAGTATCTTATTGTTGTTTTAATTTGCAATTCCCTAATGACATATGATGTTGAATGTATTTTCATATGCCTACTTGCTATGTGTATCTTCTTCAATGAGGTGTTTATTTGGGTCTTCTGCCCATTTTTAAACAGGCTGTTTGTTTTCTAATTGTTCAGTTTTAGGTTTTCTATACTTTAGGTAACAGTCCTTTATCAGATGTGTCTTTTGGAAATATTTTCCCCCAGTCTGTGGCTTATTTTCTCATTCTCTTGACATTGTCTTCCACAGAGCAGGAGTTTTAAATTTTAATGAAGTCCAGCCTATTGATTGTTTCTTTCACGGATCGTGCCTTTGGTGTTGTGTCTAAAAAGTCATCACTATACCCAAGGTTGTCTAGGTTTTCTCCTATGCTATCTTTTAGGAGTTTTATAGTTGTGTTTTACAATTAGGTCTTTACAACCACTTAAAACTTTTTAAACCATCACTAACCAAGTATGGCACATATATAATCTTTTTATCTGGGAGTAGGGAGTAAAATTTATGTATAAATTCCCAGGGCTCACATATGCTCTCAAACTATAATGAGTCATTAAAAATAACCAACAGATCTTTACACATAGGTTCTTTACAATGTTGTAAACAATTGCAATGGTGATTGTCTTAGGCTAAATCTATGCTAACAGCAGCACATATTATAGGTAACCACAAAAATGAAATTTTAAAACATTGTGACTTTTATAGCAGATGTAGCAAAAAAAATGATTAAGCACCTCAGTAAGCCTTCCTTCCACAGTGGATTATTCATGTAATTACAGTGCTCAAACCAGAGGATGTGTGATTACTGGCTCCACTGCTAACTGAAGCCTGGGTTGCCTCCTGGCTGTGTACTATTTCTGACTCACTGTACCATATAGATTTCAGCTGTTATACTGGGTGGTAAAATTAAGGTCAATAATGAAATGCAGCCACCTTCCTTTCAGAATTTGACTAAGTTGCTGTTGAAGACAATTCAAAGTGACCAAAAATTTTAAATATTCTTTTTGACTCAGATCCAGGTAATATTTTTGATCACCACTCCTGAGCTAATCACAACTTACCTCTATTTTTATTTATTTAAACATGTTTCCTGTGGTTACTCTCATGTAAGTTTACTAAAAACCTTTTACCTAACACAGATGAATGTCATATAAAGATCATTGTCAACATCTTTAGGATATTGTCTTTCAACCAGGAGTCAAATTTTGGCATTTTTCTTTCCTAAGACTTAATTATAATACTCTTGGTCTGAATTAACATCAAGACCTAGTAATCCAGAAAGAGAAACAGATGGCTGTGTTGGTATACTGGGCATCTGAACATACGACTGCATTAAGGATTTGCTAAGTTACCTGACCTGGAGGTAAAAATCACAATATATAACTGGGAATAAATTTAAGTAGGGATCATAATAACCTTCAACCTAGCCCACCTGTGGTTTAGAAGCATCCACTACTCCCTCTTCCCCTAACATGTATGCGTTCAAAAACAAACCTGACTCAACATCATCAGAGAAATGCATATCAAAGACCACCACAATGAGATAACACTTCACACCCACTGGGATGGGTAAAATTGAAAGGACAGATAAAAAGTCAATACTTGCTTCCTCCACAAGTAAGACTATAGAGGAAATTGGGACCTTAACACACTGCCCATGGGGATGTAAATGGCGCAGCCACTTTAGAAAGCAGTCTGGCAGTCCCTCCAAGTTTCACAGAATTACCTTACGATCCAGCAATTCCGCTCCTAGGTATATATCCAAGAGAAATGAAGACATGCAGTCACACAAAAACGTATACACGAATGTTCATAGCAGTATTGTCTATAATACAGCCAAAGTAGAAACCCATACGTGCATCAACTGATGAGTGGATAAATAAAATGTGATATATGGAATATTATTCAACCATAAAAAGGAATGAAATACACATATATGCCACATGGATGAAGCTTGAAAATATTATGCTTAGTGAAAGAAGTCACAGAAGACCACATGGCATGATTCCATTTATATGAAATGTTCTGAATAGGCAAATCTACACTGAGAGAAAGATTAGTGGTTGTCTAGGGCTGGAGGAAATGGGGGTTTGAGGGTGATAGCTAAGGGTACAAGGTTTCTTTCTGGGGTGATAAAAATGTTCTAAAAATGATTGTGGTAATGGCTGCATAACTGTGAATATGCTAAAAGTCACTGAACTGTACACTTTAAATAGATAATATAGTATGTGAATTTTATCTCAATATCTCAATAAGGCTGTTTTTAAAAACGTGAATGCCTAGTGCTATGCAACACTAAATGAAACATATCCTACCCACTTTTTTTTTTTAAGATTTTATTGAGGAATTGGGGGAGGGGAACAGACAAGTTGCTGTCCTTTTGTTCTTCAGTCTAGTTGTGGAGGGCATCGTTTCACTGGCCCATGTTGGTATTATCATTGCGCTCTTCCCAGGTGAGGCAGGAGCTCGCCAGCCATTGGACGGCTGCTCACAGCAGCTCACGAAAGCTCACGCCAGCTGCCCACCAGCCCCACTGCAGCCTACACCATCACCAGCGACTCACGGCAGCCCAGCTCCAGGTCGAGCTGTTGTTCACCATCCAGGTCGAGCTGTTGTTCACCATCTTAGCTGTAGAGGGCGCAGCGTGTCACTGGTCCTAATGTGGGATCTGAACCAGGGCCCTGTTGCTCAGAGCTGGCATCCCAAGCAAACTCCTAACCAACGCACCACTCAGCCAGCCCCTACCCATTTTTTAAAGCAAAAGAACAAGGCCACTAAAACAGAATTCAAACATTTGTTTCATTTAAAGCTTGTAAAATGCCATTTCATTAAATCGGATTTTCATAAATATAAGATGACTGCAGTATAATGAGAAGCAGGAGAAAAATCAACATCGTAGAAGAAAAAAAACACACACAATCTAGGTCTAGCTTCTTGGCTTATAAAATGAAAAAAATGGCTTTCCAAACCTGTTTTCCTCAGTTTAATTAAAAACGAGAAAATGTGTCTGTGCATATGTGTTGGGGGTGGGAGGTATATTCCCAATGTACACTCCTTCCAGGGGTTCATGTTATCTGCATACAATTCACCCCAGTAATACCTCTGGTGAGAACATATCAGATCCTTTAGATACTCCTGGCCTAAAACTTAGCAAATGAAGAAAACGCCAATGTTAGATTTAGGGTTTACCTGCATCTCTTTCTTTGTGGCTTATAAGAAGACTCTTCTAAAGAACAATAATATACTTGGTAAACAGAAATTTTTTTTTAATCTTAAACAGTTAATATGACAAAAATGAGACATATTTACTCCACTACAATGGCCCACAAAATAGTCCTTTACTGTTCATGGGGAAAGCCTGAGATTATTGTAAAAATCTATCTGTATCAGTGGTTTACCAAATAATGACATGTCTCATCTCTTGGGGGCTTTTCAAGGGTCATTTGTTCCAAAGTAGAAATGTTACACTTATTTGACAATCCTAGAAATTACTTTAATTACACAGGATTCCACACTTTTGAAGCTCAAATGTTTTAAATACTACTCCATATCTGGTAAGTTTGTAACTACTGTCTGACACATACTGGGTTGTCGGAAAAGTCATGACGCAGTTTTGCAATGCATAACAGAAAAAAAAGTCATGACTTTTCCAACAACCCAATAGTATATATTCAACACTGTGGTGCACTATCCGTTCACTTCAAATTACATAAGTAATCAGAGACTTCCAGTCAAGATGGATGAGTAGGTATGCATAACCACATTCTCTCTCTGCTCCAA
The DNA here is from genome assembly GCF_001890085.2 of Hipposideros armiger. Lineage (NCBI taxonomy): Eukaryota > Metazoa > Chordata > Mammalia > Chiroptera > Hipposideridae > Hipposideros > Hipposideros armiger. Next base: position 357,998 of record NW_017732086.1, read on the forward strand.
ACATATACAAAAGAGAGAAAAACTATTAAAAATGGATATCCTCCAAGCCAATTCACATGGAAATGCAAGAGGGTGGCAAGAGCCAAAACAACCCCGAAAAAGAACAAAGCTGGAGAACGCACACTTCCCAAGTTCAAAACATACTACAAATCTACAATAATCAATGTGGAGTAGTACTGTCATAGGATATACAGATCAATGAAATAGAACTGAGAAACCTTTACATTTAAGGTCAGCTGAATTTCAACAAGGGTGTCAAGATAATTCGATATGGGAAAGAACAGTTTTCAACAAATGGCTGCTGCAACAACTGAATATTCTCATGCAAAAGAATGAAGCTGGATCAGTTTCCTTACACTATATACAAAAATTGACTCAAAATGGATCATAGACCTAAATGTAAGAGTTAAAACTAAAATCCTTAGAAAAAAACACAGGAGTAAATCTTTATGACTTTGGATTTGACAGTGGTTTATAAGATATGGCACCAAAAGCACAAACAGCCAAAGAATAAACTGGACTATCAAAATTAACTTTTGTGCTGCAAATCATATCAAGAAAGTGAAAGACAAGCCAAAAAAATGGAAAAAAATATTCATAAGTTATGTATCTGATAAGGGACTGATACCCAGAATATATAAAGAACTTACACCTAAATAACAAAAAGACAACCTAATTAAAAAATGGGCAAAAGATCTGAACAGACATTTCTCCAAAGAAGATATATAAATGGCCAATAAACACATGAAAAGATGCTCAATATTATTAGCCATTAGGGAAATGCAGATCAAAACCACAATGAGATACCACTTCACATCCACTAGGATGGCATAATAAAAAAGACAGATAATAACAAGTATTGATGAGAATACAGAGAAATTGAACCCCTCATATACTGGGTTGTCAGAAAAGTCATGACGTATTTTTTCTATATTTTTTGTTGCAATACATTGCTGGTGGAAATGTAAAATAACATCGCCACTTTGGAAAATATTCTGGCAGTCCCACAAAAAGTTAAACAGAGAGTTACTTTTGATCCAGCAATTCTACCTCCTAGGTATAGATCCAAGAAAATGAAAACATATATCGACCTAAAAACTTGCATGTGAATATTCATAGCATTATTCATAATAGCCAAAAAGTGGAAACAACCCATATGTCCATCAACTGATAATGGATAAACAAAACCCACACTGGAGAGCAAGAACTAAGACAAGAGGTACTTGAGGTACCAGTTCCAAAAACAGAAGGTGTACAGGACAGGAATTCAACTTGTTAAGAGTAATAGGGAAAGAGACAATAGCCAAACTCTCAGGGCTAACAACTGGGCACCTACCTGCTCATGAATCGAGTGCTGGTAAAATACCTTGACAGCTAATTCAGAAATGAACCTAGGAGTAAAGCTCTTGTCCGTGGCAGAGGTAAGCATCAGAAAAAGCTATGCCACAGGAATCAGGCCCTGAGCATACCTGGGGGTTGGAACTCAGTTTCCTCAAGGGACAAAATTCCTCTACCTCCTAAATAAAAGAATGGATTCTGAGATGTGGATCCCTGGATGCCAGATTAAGGCAAATTGCTCTATAGGAAGAAGCAACGATAGAGAGGAAAAAACAAAAAATAAAATGAATATAATTCTCTCACAGCAAACTTGCCAACAAATATAGATTACAAAGCATATAAGAAAATCCAACACCATTTAAAAATAACAACAAAGCACAAATAACTAAAATTCCTTGTGGAAAAACTGGAAAATACAGACAAAAGTAATTCCACCTCCCAGAGAGGTAAGACACTGTACAGACCATTCTAGACTTGTGGATACACACACACACACACACACACACACACACACACACACACACAAATACAAATATCCATGAAGTGTTTTGTTTTGTTTTTAACAAAAAGGGGGTCATACTCTAGGTATTGTTTAGTAACCAAATTTTCCACACCAGGATATCTTACAATAAATATAATTTAATATTTTATTGTTCTATTCTATTTCATTGTTATAAAAGATCAAAACTATAAATGGTCCTCTATTGTCAAAACTTTTAACAGGGAATTACCATTATTTTATTAGGTATGATAAATAGCATTGTAATTGTTTTCTAGATGTATTTATAAATTGGAAACTCACACCAGAGTATTGGGTCGTCGGGAAAGTCATGACATATTTTTCTGGGTTTTTTTTCAATGCAAAAATGCGTCATGACTTTCCCGACAACCCAATATTTTATGAGTGAAATACTATACTGTTTGGAATTGGCTTTAATTATTACAGGAAAAAATGTAGAGAAAGAAAGAAACACATTAAAAATTGGTAAAATGCTGACAACTGGTAAAGCTAGATGATTGATAAACTGGGGTTATTTTCTCTATACTTGATATATTTGAATGTTTCATTTTTTAAAAAGATCCCTTATCTTTTAACTGACCTATGGTGACTGAAAATGAGATACTGAATTTGTTATTTTGAGGTAATCAAGTAATTACATTTTTCTAGACACTATTTGGCTATATTATTTGTATGCTAAGCAATTTTTTTGGGAATAAGTAATGAAGTACAGTTAATTTCACTAATTTACAATAGCTAACAATGAAGACGCTTAGGATGACGGAAAAATCTGAAATTAAAAATATATTTAGGCTATCCAATTAAACTATCTTTTTCTTTCAAACAGTGTATAACTAAAATTAAAATGAGTTGAATGTTATAATTAATGAAAAGTACCCTAGGCTTAATTTGTAAAATGATACAGTGAATAAAACTCATTTAATGCACAAAATAACTAATCTTAAAAAATCTGGTGAAGAATTTTTCATTTCTCAGGTTCTTAATTTGAAAAGCTATTAATTTTAGAATTCCCTTCCATAAAATCCTGAAGATTGCTAAGATGAATTTCAAATTTTTACGCATCTTATAACAAAGGAATATGAGTTTGGAGGTTTCACTCAATATTTTCAAGAGCCTGTGTACTACTCTAAAACATTTAATAAATTTGCTAATCACATAATAGGGCATGAATGCAACCACAAAACTAGATAACCAGTCATGTCGATGAATGTCCCCAGGAAATGTGTTTTATATATAAACATAATTCCTGGTATTTAATACATAAAAATACATTTTTCTACTCCTCTCACTTCCATCTTAATTCTTTAAACAACAAAAAGAGCTTTCCAAGTCCAAAATATTTGAATAAAACTTCTACTAACCTTTATATAAGCACTTGGGTAGATCTTATGAACAGCATCTCCAGGTGCACGCCCAGCTTCTCTGTCTAAGTAGTAACTCTGTACAAAGACTGCATGGTCGCTAAGGCACCTGACCCAGACATCACCTTCACCTTTACATTCCAACTGCACACCTTTGCCTATGTGCAACCTTAGGAAGAAAAAGGGAATTATATTTCGTTTTGGTAAGTATTTAAAAATAAGTATTGGTTCAGATTATATAGCATACCCAATACTGAAAAATTAAAAAGAGGAAGAAAAGGACTTTTACATAGCACCATAACCAAAAGATAGCCATTGTTAACATTTTTGTATATTTCCTTCTTTCAATATCTTATTCATATATAAGATGAGCACATATATATAATGCTTACTATGTGTCGGAAACATCTAACACAAATTCTCACTGAACCATCAAAAGTCAATGAGCTAAATATACTATTATTCCCATTTTATAAATGATGAAACTAAGGCTTATAGCTACATTGTCAAAATCAATAGCCACTAGGTACAAGTGGCTACTTAAATTAATTAAAAGTAATAATTTAAAAAGTCAGTTAATCACATGACCATATTTTAAGTGCTCAACAGCTACATGTGGCTAGTGACTACTATACTGGACAACACAAATATGAACCATTTCCTTCATCACAGAAAATTCCATTAGACAGCACTGGCTTAGAGAGTAGGTAATTTGCCCAAGTCACACATCTAGTGATAAAGCCAAGATTACATATTTACACACACACATATTTTCTTAAAGAGATTACAAAGTACCTAAAATTGTGTATGTTTTCCTATAATAGCTCATCTTAGGCATTTACATGTGATTATATAAACTTTTTATAAACATTTAATGACATAAAAATGAAAGTTTATTGAAATTCACTTAATCATTTCCCTTTTATTATCAGTTTTCCAACATTATAAATAACACTTGCAGAAACATGTCTTCATTTTATATTATTTCCTTTCAATAGATTTGTAAAAATAATTACGATCAGAGAGACCAAAAACTAGTTTTCAAATTGGATTCCAAAAAGCCTAGTTACTATTCAAAACATAGAAACCTCACTAATTTTAAAAAAAGACTATCTTTTATATTTTAAATAATAATCACCTACAATTAAAATGGAATGTTTATAGATTCTGAATTTTCAAGATGACCTTTATTCTTTTATTAAATTCAAAAACTCATATAATCTACACTGAAAAAATATAACTGAATAAAAGACAATGTACTATGTTCAATTTTTAAAATAACTATACAATCGATACCTTGCTCTCTCAATGGCTTCTGTCCTGTGGACATTGGACAGTTGACCCAAGCAAAAGCGATCTCCTCCAGAAGGGTCCACGTATCCATCAACAGTAACAATAGGGCAGCTTGAAGGAACCTTAAATGTCTCTCCTACTTGGACATCCATTTCAAAGTAAGCGATGGAACACCAATACTCAGGAGCTATGGGAGATAAATGGGAGTGAATATCACTCTGTAAGACAAAGCTTTTCCTAAAAGAAAGGGTGAAGGGACGAAGGGACAGGAGAAGCTTCCGAAAAGCACCCAAAAGAATTTGATTAAAATGACAATGCATTAAAAAGTAGGCATTTTCATGTCTTCTATTTTTCAGCTCAGTCCCTAGCATCTTGAAACTCGAGAGTCATTTTTAAAATCTATAAATTGGTTCTTACCGCAAAGGACCCAGTCAAGTGAAAATTTAACAAATGGCAGTAATCAGAACCTAAATTTTACCGTGATGTTTCATTTGACTGCACATATTTTCTATGTAGTCTGTCTGAACTTTTATTTTTTTAAAGCACACTGATTCTAAGACATATTCCAGGGAAGTCTTTTGAAAACATCAATCCATGGCATATTTTTCTAGATCCCTAATTGAAAGAAAGGACTTAAGTAAGAAGGGTCATCCAGACCAGAGTCAAGGTTAATTGCACTCCAACTATACAGTCACTGTGAGTAGAAATTCTCAATTTTCTCTTGGGTGAAAGGTGATTTTTAGTGAAGTCAATTAATGTTTACTACAATTTTAACTTTGAAAATGTATTTAATGTATTCATTTGAACAATAAATGATTTAAAATAATTTTAAATGACTGGGAGGAAAAGGAGGCACAACTTGATTTGGTTTGTCAAGTTTTCTGCTGATAAACCAATTATTTACCTGCATCTTCAATGTGCCATTTATGAACTTTGATTCAACTAGAATTTGAGGCAATAAAACTTTCAACAATCTCAAAAGACTTACAATGACAAAAAAATATATAGATCTTTTCAAATCCCAAAAAAAATCTTAAAATGAAATAGGATTAATGTTTAAAATACACTTTTAAAAATCCCTGTAAAGTCTATGTATCTAACTGATTTTCAAAATTTTGTCAAGGAAGAAAGTACTTTCCAACAAAGAATGAAATAGACCATGAGGATTCGGTTATTCAATAACAAAATTCCAAAGGTTTGCCACCCAGGTCAAATCAACAAATCATGAATACAAACATTCCTTTAAATGTTTTTGATTATCATTAGAACATGGAAATTAGTGATATACTAAAGTGCCTTATTAAAAAGCCAGTTTTGAAATATTTGTGAAGTTAGTCCTTATAGCAGAATTCTTTATTAAAGATATCACATAATGCTATGAACAAGAAGCTTCCACAAGCAACTGGCAGGTATACTGATAGAAGTTAAAAACTAAAGAGGTTATCTAGGAATAGGTATCAATTACCCAACGTTTTGGCAGCAAAAACCAGTAACAGCACTTAAAAGAGGTCTTTACACAATCAATCCAAACAGTAAACTCTGCTACAAACAATGCCCTGAAGTCATGAACGTTTACAATGCTGAGTAAAAAATGAGGTCCAAGTACATGCCTTTCCTAGTTAGTTCGCACTGAAGGACACTATCCGAAAGCAAAGTTTCATGAAGAACAACCTTTTTTCCATGAGAGTCAATTCAGGAGGGAAAAAGGAGTTGTATAATCTCCATGTTTACATAAGAAAAATATACTTTATCATCATGAATTGCAACTGCATTTAACCTTATTTTATTATTTCCCAGTCACCAAGGGTTTTTTTTGTTTGCCTAATATTTGAGACACCATACAACAATGACGGTTACATAAAACCTGTATCTCTGAATATGTTTAGAATGAGATGACCTGTTAGCACCAGAAAGAAGAGTTTTAAGAGACTTGCGGATAAAAAGAAACTGGCATCAGTTTCCCCACAGACCAGGTATGAAAAATCACCATCTATTAAGACGCTATTAAAATGGCCTAGGAAAGAAGAGGAAGGAGTTACTATCTGTGAGGACAGAGAGGCTAGGGGCTAGAGGGGTTTCGAGAGAACTTGGCAGTGTTGGGATACAAAACACCATGTGAAAAACTTTTCTATTCCACTCTAAATTTGCTAACCAGCCAAGAGGGAACATTCTTACTTTTAAAACAGAAAAAGATAATAGAAATTCATTAAGTTCATTAAGCCTTTCTGGATCTCTCTTTGTTCTTTTGCTCCAAGGCCCAAATGCCATATAAGTGACAAGCCTGCACCTTCTCTCAAAACTAGCATCAACAGCAGGACAAAATTATTCAGTTCAGAGAGAGCTTTCCTAATGCCCCAACTCATTTGAAAGGGAGTGGGACTGTTACTTGCTTGCTGACGTTGATAGTTTTAATTTCTTCTTCCTAAATTAATGAAGTTGAGCTAATCTCATGAAGCACATTGGCTGCTCCTCACTGCCCAAAGGTTTTCAAAGACTGAGTTAACAACAAGACATTTTCTAACAATGTACGAACTTAGCTAAAAGTGTTCTGTAATGGGGAAATGTATTATAAAGCCCAGTTTTATCAAATAAACGTTGTTCAGTTATATTGGAGAATGTAAGTCTCCAAGGCATTATCTTCAGTTTCTGAAATAAAGTCATCCAAAAAATTTTTTTAAATTTGATTAACTTTTTTAAAAGTTAAAAATTTGCATAAGGCACTTAAGAGACTATGACATTCTTTTTATTATTTAGACCTGGATGAGATGCCCTATGAGAATCTTTTATTTTTTCCTATAAGAATCTTATATGAACACATAAAGGTGCTCTCTTGGATGGTAGATAGTTCCAAAGTACTAGAACACAATGTGAATTTGGAAATTTGTGGATTTCGAATCCATTTGTGTATCACCAAAATAACCTCAAAGACACTGAGGAAACTCCTCATTTTAATTTGCAATCAGTATTTAATTAGATGAATATATCTTGGCTTTAAGAAAAAGCAAAAAAACAGAGTTAGTCCATAAAAAAAGAAATGAAGGTGGGGAAGAGATGAGACAACATAAATTGGTAACTACAATATTGCCTCAGGGATAGAAAAGACAGTCTGGGGAATATAATCAATAATGTTGTAAATATTTTTTAGGGGGCCGGATGGACTCATGTCTTGTTAGGGAAACTACTTCATGGACGGTGTAGAGGCCTGACCACTGCACTGTACATCTGAAGCTGCCATTGAATAATATTATATGTCAACTACAACTGAATATATATATATAGTCACGAGATGTGGAGTACAGGTTGGGAATGGAATCAATGGAATTGTAATAGAGATGTATGATATCGGGGG